>NC_089503.1:364715896-365015896 GCF_036850995.1 Saccopteryx leptura | reverse complement strand
AGAATGCAGGGTCAAGGGAAAGAGGGCATTTGGCAAGATAGCTGGCCAGGCTAGCTAATATGGTGTGGGGCTGTCACCTGCTTATACAAGGAAGCCAGAGATCATTTCAGAAGAAACTCTGAGAGCTTTTCCTTCACATTGTTAAAAAAGTCAGACAAAAGGTCAGCCGAGTCTACCTGCTACTTCCTTTTGATTTGTCTGCCCATTTTAGAAATGGGAGTATTAAGGAGTCTCATTAGGTTTGGTATCATATTTCACATTATGATATATAAATGTGGACAAAATTTCTTAGGTTTTTCCATGTTTCTTTGATTTAGGACTGAAAGAGCCTTATACTTTGTGGGTTTCTCTAGCTTTTATTAATATAATCTGTTAGTCACTTAAATAATTTTCTCATTGCATTTCATTACTGAGTTGTATGTATGAATTTTTGTTTGAGAGCAACTGTGCTTGCTATATAGTCAATAATATATTTTCAAACTGTAAAATTGCTGCTAATTGCTTTTTCCCCTAACATCCACCTTCTAATTTTTCTAATATCAAATATCTATAAAATAAATTTGTTTGGCCTTTTATTTACTCTAAATAGATTTAAAAATATCACTCAAAATTTTTAAAAAGTAGTATACATACAGAACAGATACATTTTTTATGAAGTAAATATAATATAAAAACTCACCTTTTCTGTGGTTTAACAAAAGAAAAATTCAGACCACATGCATGTTGGAAACTCTAGCAGTTTTACTACAAAATTAAAATGCATTAAGTATAGCTAGTAATTCAATAGTAGAAATAAATGGAATATTACAATTTACTAAATCCATGAGGCCATGAGGGCCCTGGTTGGCAAACTGCGGTTTGCAAGCCCCATGCGGCTCTTTGGCCCCTTGAGTGTGGCTCTTCCACAAAATACCACGTGCGGCCGCTACCTTGATAAGGAATGTACCTACCTATATAGTTTAAATTTTAAAAAATTTGGCTCTCAAAAGAAATTTCAATCGTTATACCGTTGATATTTGGCTCTGTTGACTAATGAGTTTCCCAACCACTGCATTAGGGGACAAGAATAAAGAAAAATAATAAAGAATAGATGGAACAAACTGAAAACAAACAGAAACATAGAAGCTATACACCCAACCAGATGAATAAATACTTGAAATTTAAATTGTCCAAACCAGGTATCCTCTAACCAAGGACTTTGGGCCAAATCAGGCCTGCCGTTTGTGTTTGTAAATGAAGTTTCACTGGAACACAGCCATGCTCATTTGCTTACGCAGTGTCCATGAATACTTTGACACCACAATGATAAAGTTGAGTGGATGCAAGAGACTGTGTGGCCTTCAAAGATTAAACTATGTACTATCCAGCTTGTTACAGAAAAAGTTTTCTCACCACTGGTCTAAACACTGCAACTAAAAACAGAAAATACCAGGCTGGATGAAAAGTAAGATTCAACAATCCCTATAAGAAATCTTCACACTTTTAATGTAAAAATACAGATAAGATAAAAATGAAAAAAGTGCAGGCATACCTCTGAGACATTGAAGGGTTGGTTCCTGACTGCCACAATAACACAAGTGTCAAAATAAAGCGAGTGGGGATCATTTTGCTGGTGGCGGGTCTCAAGTTTATAAAACACACAACACCCGTGAAGCACAATTGACTGACGCACAATAAACTGAGGTATGTCTGTATTATCATTCAAATATCCACCCTGGCCGGTTGGCTCAGTGGTAGAGCGTCGGCCTGGCGTGCAGAAGTCCCGGGTTCGATTCCCAGCCAAGGCACACAGGAGAAGCGCCCATCTGCTTCTCCACCTCTCCCCCTCTCCTTCTTCTCTGTCTCTCTCTTCCCCTCCCGCAGCAAGGCTCCATTGGAGCAAAGATGGCCCAGGCTCTGGGGATGGCTCCTTGGCCTCTGACCCAGGCGCTAGAGTGGCTCTGGTCTCGACAGAGCAACGCCCCGGAGGGGCAGAGCATCGCCCCCTGGTGGGCGTGCCGGGTGGACCCCGGTTGGGCGGATCCCGGTCGGGCGCATTCGGGAGTCTGTCTGACTGTCTCTCCCTGTTTCCAGCTTCAGAAAAATACAAAAAAAAAAAATTATTTTCCAAAGAATGCTGAGTGTCTATATTAACTTCAAAGTATATTTCAGAACAAGGACTATTGTCATGGGGAAAGAGGAGTATTTATGACAATAAAAAAAAAGCAATTCATCAAGAACACAACATTCTTAAATGTGTAGAAACCCTGAAAGAAAGCTATAATACACAGGAAGGAAAAATTAACAGACCTGAAAGTAGAGACAAATTCAAAATTATGGTTAGAGTTTTTTGTGAGTTGTTTCAACCTTCTTTTTTTTAGAGCAAGAAACATCTATTTGTTGTTTCACTTATTTATGTATTCACTGGTTGCCTCTAGTGTGTGCCCCGACCAGGAATCAAACCTGCAACCTTGACTCATTGGAACAACGCTGCAACCAACAGAGCAACTGGCCAGAGCCTGGTTAAAGATTTCTATACACTCTTTCAGCAACTGAAAGAATAATTAGACAGAGAATCATTAAGAATAGAGAAAATTTGAACAACACTATTAACCAATATGGCTTAATTTATAGAACACTCCATTTGACGATAGCACAATATATTCTTTTCAAGTGTAAATGGTATATTTCCAGAATAGACTATATGCTGCTCGTTAAATTAAATGGCATTCAATTCAGTTTCCTCAAAAAATAAAAAATGGAACTGCCTTATGACCAAGCAGTTCTACTTTGGGGAATTGCAAAGAAATCCCAAACACTGATTCAAAAGAATATACGCACCCCTATGTTCACTGCAGCGTCATTTACAGCAGCCAAACTTCGGAAGCAGACCAAGTACCCAGGGATAAAAAAGCTGTGGTATATTTGCACAATGAATACTACTCAGCAGTAAAAAGGAAGGAAATCTTACCTTTTGCGACAGCGTGGGTGGACCTGGAGGACATTATGCTACATAAAATAGGCCGTCAGAAAAAGACAAGTACCTTATGATTTCACTTATACTTGAAATCTAATGAACAAAATAAACTAACAAAAAAATTAAAACAGACTCCTATATACAGAAAACAGTCTGACAGCTGTTAGAGGGGTGGGGGTACTAAGGGGCTGGGTAAAATATTTGAAAGGTTAAGCAAAAAAACAAACAAACCCAAAACTCATAGACAAAGACAACAGTATGTGATTACCAGAGGAGAAGGGGGTGGGAGGAGGTAAACTAGGGTAAATGAAGAATAAACTGTGATGGATGGAGACTTGACTTTGGGTGGTGACGGGACACACACCACAATGTATAGATGATGTATTACAGAACTGTACACCTGAAACCTATATAATATTATTAACCAATATCACTCCAATTAATTCAATAAAAACTTAAAAAGGAATTGATAGAGTTTGTGTTCTGACAAAAAATTAAATTAGAAAATAACAAGAAAAAATCTAAAAAATAACTAAATGTGTAGAAATTAAATTATAGTTTAAAATAACGTATCTGTCAAAAAAGGAATCAGGCCCTGGCCAGTTGGCTTAGCGGCAGAGCGTTGGCCCAGCATGTGGAAGTCCCAGGTTCTATTCCCGGTCAGGGCACACAGGAGAAACACCCATCTGCTTCTCCACCCCTCCTCCCCCTTCTCTCTCTCTCTCTTTCCCTTCCTCAGCATTGGCTCAATTGGTTCAAGCACATAGGCCCAGGCACTGAGGATGACTCCACTGAGCCTCCGCCTCAGGCACTAAAAACAGCTCAGTCGAGAGCATGGACCCAGAGGGGCAGAGCATCAGCCCAAGACAGGGTTTCAGGTGGATCCCGGTGAGGGCCCATGCGGGAGTCTGTCTCTCTATCTCCCTTCCTCTCACTTGGAAAAGAAGAAGAAGAAAAAAAAAAAAAAAAAAAATATATATGTATATATATATATATGCCATAGTCATAAAAAAGAATATGCCATACTCAGGAATGTAAAGACTAAATGTTTTTTAAATGTCAGTTTCTCCCAAAATAGCCAATAGATTCATTACAACCCCAACCAAAATTCCAGTAGGATTTTTATAGAAATTGACAAGTTATTTAAAAATTTTAATAGAAATATAAAGGAATTAAAATACCCAAAATGACTTTGAACAGTTGGAAGACTCATACTACTTGATTTCAAGTCTCCCACTAAAGTTAAAGTAATAAAGGTGGTATGAAATTGGCATAAAAATAAGCATATGTATCAATGGAACAAAAGCTTACTGTATATTTAGAACCAATTATTTTTTGACAAAAGTGAGTGAGTAGGGGACAATTTGACTTTGGGTGATGGGTATACAACATAATCAAATGTCAAAATGATCTGGAGATGTTTTCTCTGAATCTATGTACTCTAGTTGATCAATATCACCCTGTTAAAATTAAATGTTGAAATAAAATTTTTTTAAAAAGCGAGTGAATGGGGGAAATAACAGTTTTCAACAGTGTTTTGTAGCCTTGGTGAGGAATACCTCACTCACACTTTACACAAAACTTAACTCGAAATTGGTCACTGGAAATATAGAGGGAAATCTATGTCAAGTACATGATTGTTTAACCACTATGCTGTAGACCTGAAAGTAACCCAAAATATTATTGTATGCAAACTGAAACTGAAAAACAAATTTAAAAAATAATGTAATCACAGGCCTGCCTGAACATAAAAGCTAAAAGTATAAATACTTCTAGACCTATGTTGTCCAGTATAGTCACTATTAAACACGTACAGATATTTAAATTTATTCAAATTAAACTTAAATTTTAGTTCCTCAGCTGCACTAGGCACATTTTAAATGCTAGGTAGCCCTGTGCAGGTAATGGCTACTGTGCAGATATAGAAGCTTTCCATCTGCAGAAGTTTTTATCAGATAGTGTTATGCTAGCAGGAAGCAAAGGAAACTCTTCATGATCTCAGGATAAAGATTTCTTAGATGAAATACACAATATACAAACTATAAAAAAAATAGATAAAATTGTACTTCATAAAAATTTTAAACATCTTTAAAGAACTATAAAAAATATATAAATGTAAGCCACAGCCTTGAATATTTTCAAATATATCAAAAGGCTTGTATCCAGAAAAAGCTGTTTTTTAAAAAGAATACACTTACAGTACGGTCCAGTGACTCTAGTCCTAATACCCAAGAGAGATGAAAACCTATCTGTAAATGAGTGCTCATAGAATAGTTATTCAGAATAAACCCACATGGGAAACAACTCAACTCTCCACAAACAGGTAAATGCATAATCAAGTTGAATTATAATCATATAAAGGTATATTATTCAGCAACAAAAAAAGTAATAAATCATTGGTAAACACAGTATCATAGATGAATCTCAAAAACATTATTCTGAATGAAAGAAGCCAGAAACAAAAGAGTACATAATGTATGATCCCATTTATATGGCACCCTGGAGAAGAAAATTCTAATCTATAGCGACAGGAGGCAGGTCAGGGGTAACCTTGTTCTGGATGCAGGATAAATTACCTGATGAAAGCACAAGAAAGCTTTGAGGCGGGGGTGGTGGGGTGTCATGAAAATAGTCTAAATCTTATTTTGGTGGTTGTTTTATAAGCTCATACATTAGTCAAAACCCACCAAAATATACACTTAAAAATAAATGCATTTTACTGTATGTAAATTATGCTTCAACAAAGTTGTTAATTTTCAAGGTAGCAAGTGATACTTATTAAATATACATAATAAACAAAATCAAGCTTTATTTTATATTTTGGGCTTTATATAAGCAAAAAAAAAAGGATAAGAGAAAGGCAGGAGATAGAAAATAATAACAACACAGACCAATATCAGGCTACTTTGATACTGTGGAATCAGAGAGGGGATATAGTTATTTCTTTAGATATGTTTAACATTTTCATTTGAGTTATCTTTTGCTTAATCAGATGTACAAAACCATCGCAATCATTTTTGCCCACAGGAGTTTCTTTCCCCTGAGTAACATTATGCACAAATCTCATTTCACAAGCATTTAGACAGATTTTCATGTAAATACGTATTTGGGAAAGAACATTTCTTGCCAATTTCCAATGCTGAAATTACATAATACTAGGCATAAAAAGTTATGTGGTTGAATACTTTAATTTTCATGCCAAAAGATTAGAATCTCTAATATTCAACAAGCTCTTCTAATTTCATCAACAGTTAGTCTTGTGGAATTCAGAATTTGGCACCAGAAAATCATATTATACCACTGACAACTAGATCATGTGGTCATGTCTTTAGAAAGCACCCATATTAAAGTAGTAGAATATCTGAAAAAATAAAATTGTGAATTATGATTTTCCACAGAAACATACGTATTTTTTCTATAAGTCAGTGGTCCCCAACCTTTTTTGGGCCATGGACCGGTTTAATGTCAGAAAATATTTTCATGGACCGGCCTTTAGGGTAGGACGGATAAATGTATCACATGACTGAGACAAGCGTCAAGAGTGAGTCTTAGACGAATGCAACAGAGGGAATTTGGTAATTTTTTAAAAATAAAACATCATTCAGACTTAAATATAAATAAAACAGAAATAATATAAATTATATATTCTTTCTCTGCGGACCAGTTCCAAATGGCCCACGGACTGGTACTGGTCCATGGCCCGGGGGTTGGGATCCACGGCTATAAGCGGCTCCCCCAATTTCCCCCAAACTGACTAATATTAGTCTATCTAGTGTTCATTTTCAAGGCATTAAATTAGCTTGAATGCTTAAAAGTCTTCAAAGCTTTATTTTCCTATTTACTCTAAAAATAATGTTATTTGGGGATGTTAACAATGACACCACAGTGCGTTTTGTTTTCCACAAATTTTAAAATGGAAAAAAAAAATGTTTGGATATATCATTTGTTATCCAGGTATGGTAAGTTTCATTTAAATAATAGAAATCAGCTTTACAAAAATCACAGAATAAAATACTTTCACTTACCTCCAAGGAGTTAATAAATATACCCTCAAAATGTTAAATATTTACAATTTGTTTCAATTCTCAGCAACAATGAGGCTTGATTCCACAGTCTTAGTAACTGCAAAAAAGTCCAATTGATGAATTCACATATCACAGTCTGAGGAAGCAGAGGGAATGTGCAGCACTCCCTATCAGCACAGTTAATCCCAACCACTTGAAGCCACAATCCAGACTGCCGGCAGCCTGTTCAGTTTGTGTAAAAAGAGAATAGCTTCCTGGCTGATCTGGAGTAACAGTGATGCTACTAATGGTGATGAAAGGAATTCAAGTAGCAAGGGTATCTACCAAATTCTGCTTTATACATCCAGTTAAGTGATAGTAGGATGTTCCGATGAAAGGGCTTCTATATGGCAGATAAGAGACAGAGTCAGGATCAAAATCAGAGATGAAATCAGACCTCTGTCTGTTATAGGTCAGACTTTAGCAATTAACCACAAGGTGCTGGCAGCGTGAAGACCTCCAGCTCCACCAATCAAAACAGTCCCATTCTACTGGGTGTCTACTAGGTGATGTGCACTTTTCTGTATTATAAAATTATCACATTTAAAAATAATCCTCTGAGGTATTATTGCTATTCTTTTTTCACAGATGAAAATACTGATGCTTATCATGACTTAGTTCAAGGCCACACAGGTTGGAAGTGTTGGCAGTTCTGTCCAAATCTTGTGCTGCTAAAAACCACCCTTGTTCCCTGTGTTTTTCTTCTCATCATTGGTGAAGTGTAAAAGAAAATCCAGCAATCAGAGAGTTGTGAAATGATAGCTAATAGTCATTGAATACCAGCTATGTCCCAGGTACTCTGCTAAGATTTTTACTCGACTTGCAACATACTAGCCTTACAAGCACCACCATTATTCCCCTTCCAACAATCATTATACTAATAAATACGATTCAAAAAGAATTTCAAATCAAGGCTTGGCAAGTGTTATACTTGAAAACGTATTTTCAAACACTGAACAAGCCCTTAACAAACTCACAGACTAATAAGGGAGAGTGACAAAAAAAAAAAATGAAAAAACAGGGTTGAAAACAAAAATGCCATCATGGGTAAATGCAAAGAATATAGTGGAATATTTCACAGAGGTTCCGAGATTGACCGGGGATATTCACTCTAAATGAAACCTGCAAATGCCATTCCAAAGGACAGAAAAAAAAACATAGTGCAACATCTTCCTACTGAACTAGATTAATTGCAAGGCAGTGAAAAACTCTAATGAACACAGGTGCATAAATATTAGTTGGCATCCAGTGGCCAATTAAACATTCATTGTATTGTAACATGGATGATAGAGAACACATTTTAGTGATCTTAAGACCGAAAACATGAGTTTGGAGCTTGGCAGATCTGGGTTTCAATCTTGGATTCATTACTGTCTAGACATATGAAGCTCAGTGTTCTCATTTATAAAATAAAAATAATATTGCCTAGTCCTAAGCAAGCTGTGAATATTAAAGGAGGGATATTTTCAAAGTCACTGATCAATAGTCGCCGCTATTAATGTCTCTTTTCAGTCTCCTAAATGTAAACTGCCTCCTGGACAGAACTCAAGAACTTACCAGGTCCCTGTTACTTCTCATTTCGGCTCCAAAAACTCTAAAAACTGCCTGGGGCCATTCACATTTTATGTCGACAGACAACAACATTCATCTTTTATTCTCCGATTGTTACTGTAAACAGTAATAATTTTTATGTGAGCTAATGCCTCTAAAATTTTAACTAGCTTGCCTTGAAATGAACAATGAAATCATGGTATGATGTGCCACGAAATTTGTCAGAGGCAACTTTTTGTTTTCCCCCTTTTCCTACCTGAGAGCCACTTGCTCCTAAGAAGCCTTTAAAAGGTCTTTCCCACTTCTGATTTCTTGACAAGGTGTAAAGAAGTGTGTACTAGTTAAAGCCAAATAGCTTCTGGCACTTAAATATAAAGAAGTTAATAAAAAAATGTAAGTTTTCTTAAGTGAAGTTAAATATGTTATTATCAAAGGGGCCCTTGGCAAGGTACATTATAAAGAAAGAATCTCAGATGTTTCTGAAATTTTAACAGGAAATGTCTACATGGTTCTTAGCATTCTTTTTTATCCTCAATGAATAGCATCTTTCAGCACAGATGTTTTTTCTTCTGCATTACTCTTTTGCATAAACAAAATGCTAATCAGCATTAATATTCTGTATTTGCAAAGTGTAAGTGAACTCCCAAGATCTGTTCTGAAAGTAATTCTCTAACATTACACTGTTGCTTATCCTTCTCTATTACCCAGTTTTTTGAAAACTAGATCTTTTGTTTCTCTAGACTCAAAATTATAGAAGCAAAACACAGGGGGATATTAACTACATTTTGATTTTTTCATTTACATGGACATAAGGAGATTCATCCTTTAGATACATGAGTCTATTCCTATGATAAAAATATATTCTCCATGGCAAAGCCACCCAAGGCCCAATCACCACCATCCTATATGCTCTCTCACTGGCTTCTTTCTGATGTTTGAAGATTATTTCCTGACTGCAGTTAAGCCTCGCCCTAGATATCCTTGAGAATGTGTTCTTTCTACAGTCACGTCCTACCGAGCAAGCTTCCCCTTTCCCTTTCGACCCTCAGTTGTGAAGGACCAAACTCTTTCCCAAAAAAAGTATTGAGCAATTCTCCAAGACTCAGTTTGTCTAGTGAATTCTTTCTAAAACAAAAGTTTAATGAGCCTTAAGAAAAAGAAATACATTTCTGATAGCATTTTTGAAATTACCTGGATACTTTGGACTTGCTTAGTTTCTATCACTTCTTCACTTGTCATTTAGAACTAGTTATTAAATACATCTCTTAATCTCTGAATCTGGAAATGTGTTTATTATAGTACCAGAGAAGGAAATTTCACTAGGAGCCTTGTGGGGCAGCCAATGTTAAATTAATTAAACAAGGAGTTCTAGGAGACTGAGGTGGCTTCATGGGTTACACAGTAAACCAAAACCTAAGACTGAAGCACCACGAGATTAAGAAATAAAAACCTAAGGACAACCATCACAAATAACCAACCACGGTTCCCAAATAAGGCAACCCCGTAAGCTACAGGCAATCCAATACCGTATTATTTGCTCCATAAGACGCACCTGACCGTAAGACGCACCTAGGGTTTTAAGGAGGAAATAAGAAAAAAAATACTCTGAATCAAATGGTGTGTGAAAATATTTAATAAAATATACCACAATAATATTTCAACAATGTAAACTCAAAAGCAGTATTAACAATCATTAGCACTGTTATTAACAAATGAGACGAGACTTTAATGTTCAAATACTCTTCTAGTTGTACGAGAACCTGCAGCAGCTAAAAAAATAAACATTCGTTCCATAAGATGCATAGGCATTTTCCCCTCCACTTTTTTTGGGTGGGGGGTGTGTCTTATGGAGCAAAAACTATGGTAATGTCCTTGCTTGTTTCCACCTCTTCTCTCTAACAGTCTTCCCTCGGCTCCTATTGGTGGAGTGTTCCTAACTCTTCATCAAACAGTGTTAGCACTGCCACATTAACATCAATTCTTGCTCAGTTAAATTCTAGTTATACTGCTCACAAACATTAGGATCCCCTAAAACTTTATCGAAGCAATAAAATGTCTCCTAATTTTTGTGAGCAGTATATTTCAAGCGCATCCTGTGTGTAACAACCAGGTACAAATTTTGGATCATCTCACACTATCACAGTAAGCCTCCCTTCCAGGAGTCACTCAGGATACTGGGGGAAATTCTGGAAATTATCCATGGTTTTAGTAGAACTAATACAATCATGGTCTTTGTTGTCCTATTTCTTCTGTGATTTTATTCTCTCTTTTTTTTTTTTTTTTTTTGTATTTTTCTGAAGTTGGAAACGGGCAGGCAGTCAGACAGACTCCCGCATGCAACCGACCAGGATCCACCCGGCATGCCCACCAGGGGGCGATGCTCCACCTATCTGAGGCGTTGCTCTGTTGCAACCAGAGCCATTCTAGCACCTGAGGCAGAGGCCATAGAGCCATCCTCAGCGCTCGGGCCAACTTTGCTCCAATGGAGCCTTGGCTGCGGGAAGGGAAGAGAGAGACAGAGAGGAAGGAGAGGGGGAGGGGCGGAGAAGCAGATGGGCGCTTCTTCTGTGTGCTCTGGCCGGGAATCAAGCCCAGGACTCCTGCACACCAGGCCGACACTCTACCACTGAGCCAACCGGCCAGGGCCAATTTTATCCTCTTTTATCTTCACCTTCATCCTCAGAGTTACTGCAACGGCATTTAATTAGCTTCTCTACTTCCAATTGTCATCCTAATGTCCAAACCTGTAGAAAATTTGTATTAGAGTTTATTTGAGCCAAACTAACAACATGCCAGGGAGCAACATCTCAAATACTCTGGAGGATGACAATTTTATAGTTTCTTTTAGGCATTTGGAATTTATAGGGAATGTAAGAAAAATTATACGAAGGTGGGAGAAAGCAAGATGGGGAAATCTCTTATTAGCATTAACGAGATTCTGTGCTCCTTTGAGGGTGATTATGCCTCTGGGGGTCTGGACACTGGGATTTCAAAAGTGTGTTAGCCTAACAGGGGTCCCCAAACTTTTTACACAGGGGACCAGTTCACTGTCCCTCAGACCGTTGGAGGGCCGCCACATACAGTGCTCCTCTTACTGACCACCAATGAAAGAGGTGTCCCTTCAGGAAGTGCTGCGGGGCCAGATAAATGGCCTCAGGGGTTCGCATGCGGTACACGGGCCATAGTTTGGGGATGCCTGGTAGTATAACAAAGGACAGGGCTTGCTTAAGGCAAGATAAACCTTTTATAGTCCTGGGGCATGACCACCATGACCCCCTCAGTTAGGAATTTATGATCAGCTCACCCTGTGAGGTTACTTCTGGTCACTGAGCTTGTCAGATTTATTAGATCCCCCCTTTTCACCCAGTACAATCATGACTGGGTCCATCTGTTTTATTCTCAGTGGGAGAGATCATTCAGGAATGCGTACCTCTTCGTGCTACTTCCTCCTTAAAAATCCGACAGGATTCTTTGATATCTCTTTTCCTCTCCATCCCTTTTTCCCTTCACAATATCTTTATCCTATCAGCCACCCTCTAAAGTCAGCTTTCTATAAATAGGTAAAGGATTGCTAAAACTTAAAAAAATAAGTATAGAATTACTTTGACTTCCTTTGAGCTTTTTTTCTTTTTCTTTTTGAGAGAAGCATCAACTCATTTGTTCCACTTAGTTATGCCACTGATTGCTTCCCATATGTGCCCAGACCAGGGCTCAAACCAGTGACCTTGCAGTTCAAATTGCTGACACTAGGCTCACACTCTGCCCACTGTGCCAGTGACCATGGCCGTAATGTGTTCTCTTGCTCAAAGTCTTTGTGCAGGTATTTCCTCTGAGAGCAAACCAATCAGTCAGAATCTCTGGTGAATCCCAAGAAAGGACAAACTTTTAAAGCTCCTTAGGTGATTCTAATGTACAGCCAGAGTTGAAAAACACAGTGATTTATTATTTATTTATTTTGACTAAGAGACAGGAAGGGAGAGAGATGAGAAGCATCAACTCATAGTATGGCACCATAGTTGTTCATTGATTGCTTTCTCATATGTGCCTTGACTGGGAGGCTCCAGCTGAGCCAGTGACCCTTTGTTTAAGCTAGTGACCTTGAACTCAAGTCAGTGACCTTTGAGCTCAAGCTAGTGACCCTGTTGTGGTCATGTCTATGCTATGATCCCACTCTCAAGCCAGTGACCTCAAGGTTTCGAACCTGGGTCTTCAGCATCCCAGGTCACAGCTCTATCCACTGCACAACCTCCTGGTCAGGCAAAACCTTTTGCTTTAGAGATATTAAAAAAATAAATACATTCAGAAAAATTATCTGATTCATCCAAGGTCACACATGTCACAAACCTCTCTTTACCTTTGTTTTAATCAAAATTATTGATTTCAAAAGTTCACTTTAAATTTTGCTCTGTAAGAGCTATAGACACTTGTCAAATGGTATCTGAACTGGGACCACAATGGAGCAGCACATCGCTGTTTCTGTGTTCTCCGTTAATTCAGAATAATACTCCAGTCACTTACTTCAAATGTCATTTTCTTCTAAGACAGCTCTATGGGAATTTTGAAACCTATCTACTCAAAAGTCTTCTGTGAAAACCTACTTTGGGGAAAGTAGACCCAGAAATAATCTAATGAGCAAAAACAGAAATGTTCTTTATTTCAGATATGTTATTTGGGACAAAATAAAATTTCCTGTGTAACTTTTAAGATCAAGTTGTGTTAAAACATCCCAGAGAAACCTCTTCAGCTCGATTTAACTAAGGTATGGGTTTATTTCTGGTCTTTTCCCTTCAAACCACAGACAGCCTCTTACTTTTGGGTTTCCCTCTGAGCTCCCCATTATTCCCCACAGCTCTCAAAGTTTAGGCCCTCTTCCCCTGGCCAGACAGCTCAGCTGGTTAGAGTGCCATTCTGAAGCACAGAAGTTGCCTGTTCGATCCCCGGTCAGGGTACATACAAGAACAGATCAATGTTCCTCTATCTTTCTTTCCCTTCCTCTCTCTCAAAAACCAATAAAATAAACTTTTAAAAAAAGTTACAGCCCTGGCTGGTTGGCTCAGTGGTAGAGCGTCAGCCTGGCGTGCGGAAGTCCCAGGTTCGATTCCCGGCCAGAGCACACAGAAGAAGCGCCCATCTGCTTCTCCACCCCTCTCCCTCTCCTTCCTCTCTGTCTCTCTCTTCCCCTCCCGCAGCAAGGCTCCATTGGAGCAAAGATGGCCCGGGTGCTGGGGATGGCTCCTTGGCCTCTGCCCCAGGCACTGGAGTGGCTCTGGTTGCAACAGAGGGACACCTCGGAGGGGCAGAGCATCGCCCCCTGGTGGGCAGAGCGTCGCGCCCTGGTGGGCGTGCCGGGTGGATCCCGGTCGGGCACATGCGGGAGTCTGGAGTCTGTCTGAATGTCTCTCCCCATTTCCAGCTTCGGAAAAATACAAAAAAAAAAAAAAGCAACCCAAAAAAACAAAAACGATTAGGCTCTCAATGCTTTAGCCACAGAACTGCCAACTTTTGTGTTGACATTTTATACATGTACCAAGATTATAGGATATGTGGTTGACTATTCATTGCAATCTCCGGGTAATGATAAGAACACTGTTCTGCCTCCCCCAAGCACAACACAGCTAAAATACCAGCCAATGGAGCAGACCTGTAACTGAGGAATGCCAGCAGTGAGCCTCAAACCGCTGCTTTGACCACAAGGCTATTAATCCAAAGAATTAATCAAAGCTCCTAGCCAGAGCACTTTAATTAGATAAACTGCACCATATAAAGTTAAAGCAGAAAGCCAAAACATGGAATATAAATGGCCTCATTAACTGTGGCTTCGACTTATGATAAAGGTATTTATTTTCTTCTTCAGAATAATTGAATTTTAAAAATATAAATCTAACCATACTTAGAAAACTGGGGGAAATAATGTTCAGGCTAAATATATAAAGAAATAGTTTCTATGATAAGTATAATATATATCTATATCTATATATATATATTGCTGCCATCTACTGGGGAATCAAAGAATGATTTCCAACTCCATCTCAAGCTCTGCCTTAAAGATTCACACGGCCTGCTCTGTGTGCAGTCATGTTTGCAGTGTACGTGTACGGCCTGCTCTGTGTGCAGTCATGTTTGCAGAGTACGTGTACGGCCTGCTATGTGTGCAGTCATGTTTGCAGTGTACGTGTGCGGCCTGCTCTGTGTGCAGTCATGTTTGCAGTGTACGTGTACGGCCTGCTATGTGTGCAGTCATGTTTGCAGAGTACATGTGCGGCCTGCTATGTGTGCAGTCATGTTTGCAGTGTACGTGTGCGTGTGCATGCGCGTGCACGCCCATGGAGAGAGAAAAGAGACAAAGAGAATCTCTCTTTTAAATTCACCAATTCTATCAGATTAGAACCCTCCTTTTATTGTCTCATTTAACTTTAATTACCTCCTAAAAGTCCTATTTCCAAATATGGTCCACGAAGGTTATGGATTCAACATCTGAATTTGTGAAGGCACAAGTCAGTTCATAGCATCATCCAATACATTTCTAGAGCACCTCCTCCTTTCTCAGAATGAGTGCATAGGAATCACTTGTTTACTTACCTGTGCCTCATTAGACCAGTGCCCTCAGGCCAGACTCTGTACAATATTGATATTACATCCCTACCACAGTAACTGGCACTGAATGGCCCTGTGGCCAATGCTCACTGAATGAATTAAGAAATGATAGCAACTACTTATTCTGTTCTTTTACCAGGTCTTAATATTGAATGTCATTATTAGCAGGTGTAGTAACATTTTTTGGCCTAAACAGATATGTGGGGCTTCTTGGAGACAGAACATGGAAGTGAGCCTTATGCTAATTCAGCTACTAAATGTCATGGCCTTAATTGTTCTCCAAACTCCTCATCAAAGTTGTAGAAAGCCGTGTCGATAAAGCTAGACACTCAACACAGCCGTTTCTGTGCCAGGGAGCAAGTGCTACCTATTGAGGCAAGTAGCACACCAACTACACTTCTAAGTTATTTCAGATGAACCAGTTATTTAAGAATAGGGTACATAATTTCACAAAATTTACCCACTGAATAAATAACTATGTAATATGAATAATATACTCAATAACCAGTTAAACTTATCTATAAAAAAAGACACAGCAATCAGGCCTGTAAAAACTTTATTGTACTTTGAATAACAAGCATGTAACAAAATTTAGAGCATAATAAGGATTAAATACCACAAATTATATTCCTTACAAAAGCATTAAGTACAGTACCCAAAGGCTACTCAGAATATTTTAAAATCTACTAAAAACATCAAGACATACCAGGAACTGGAGTTTTCTTTCAACTACAGCATTTATCCCCATTAGCTTGCTACAATGAAAGTTAACATATATGAACATGAACATACATATAATAAGTGAAATGGAAAATGAAGGCATGCCACAAACATTCCAATTACTCAGCAAGTTTGAAGAAGAAAGTCTTTTTACTATTCCCGAACTTCTGTTTGTTTTGAATATACTGACCGGGTACAATGGCACTTTTTCTTTTTTTATGTTTTTTAATGTTACATAATTTTGACCATTCCCTGTGTAATTGATACTTTCTTGGCTTAGTCATTAATCAAATTTGATCATTTTCAAGTGAAATAAGAAACACATCAATCTTATTCACATATAATATTCAAGACATTGAACAGCCAGCAGGTCCACTGCCTCATCCAATAAGCACAGACACTGAAGTAAATGACTGGAAAGGCAATGAGGTCTGTCCCAGCTGAATATCAGCCCTGATCTTATTTCCAATGACCAGAAACATGTTTTGTCTGATGAAGAAGCATGAGTTATGAGATATGAAGCATAAAATTCACACAGACATGAAACTGAACTCAAATACTCTGCTGCGTAGAGGCTGCATGTGAAATCTTTCACAGTGACTAAAATGGATTAACAGGCAACGGTGGGTTTTTTTATTCAACTTCGATTAAGACAAATGGACTTACAAGAAACCCTTGAGATTTACTTAATGCTACCAATCTAAAGGCTCCACATTACTGAAGATCCTTTAAGATCAGTATATGTAACCTTTTTTTATATTTTTCCTTAAGGAAAAAGAACATCATAAAAACATCGAGGTACTTGAGTTTCTTTTCAAGGGATTACCGTTGGTTATCTTCCTGAGATGCAAAAGACCACAAAACAAAAGCACCATGCCTAGCTTGCGGAATGAGGCATTAGACACTAATAGTTTGGTCCTTTTCTAAATGGATCTCTCCCGACAATGACACTAAAACATAGTGATGGATCGCAGATGCCAGGGGGCCCTGGCGGCCCTTGGATGCCAGGTTTTCCATGATCCCCATCTTTGCCAGGGAGACCTGGGTCTCCTGGAGGACCTTCTTTGCTTATTCCAGGAGGGCCCTCTGGACCTAAGATGGGACATTAGCAGCATATGAACAGAGGAATTTGGGTTTTGAAGGTGATATGGCTGATTCTGTAAGATAATTAAACTGAAAAATATTTTCTTGAAAATTGTACATTCTTGCACTAATGTAAAAGGAGAAGGTATTCTTTTGCTAACTGTATATACCTTCCACTTTGAAAAAGACCATACAAAAGACATCAGTAATTTTTGTAAAACTAAACTAAGCTACATTAATATAGCAATTATTCTACTAATCGAGACATTGAGCTAACATTCTAATATTTCAATTTTTGGGTTGTCCAAATTTATTTCTTCCTTTCAGCATATTTTCTGCCAATATTATTATAAACTAGCAGGTGATATATAGATATATATGATATATCATATACCTGCTAATATATAGATATATATGATATATTATATATGCTAATATAGATCATATCATATATATGATATGATATATCACATATATGCTAATATATAGATATATGTGATATATCATATATATGCTAATATATAGATCATATATATGCTAATATCCATATATGATATATATAATGCTAAAACTCGAATGAAGTTATATTTGTGCCATATTTAAAATACAAATGACTATTTCCAATATAGATATTCTTTTAGTTTACACACCTGAATACATTGTCATTATCATACCCAGTATAATAGTGATCATAAGTGTTATAGTACTAATTTTTAAACCATAGTCTCCTTAGTTCAATTAGCATACTCAAAGAAAAGGAGACTTAATTTAGGATACTGGCCTTTTAAAGTTGATGCCTCAAAATATTCAGGTTTGGGGATGGAGCAGTGTGGTTTTGAGGCACTTCTTACCACTACTTCCTGCTACTAGTATTACTAATAAACACTGCTTAGCATGTAATCACAGTTGTAGATATTGTGGTAAATGTTTTACATAAACAGTATTAAATTATTTGATAGTCGTGATACTCAAAGCCTCATAAGGTAAAAACATTATCTAAAATAACTGCACACATTAATTGAAGGCATAAGTATATACAATTGTCATGTACTGTTCTGCAAGTACTAGAAGCTCATACTCAATCTTCCAGTAGTGCCATGGTGCCAATGACACACCACCACCATTTTACAAATAAGGAAACTGAGGCCTAGCTATGTTAAATTAACACAGCTAGCAAAAGGTGACTTTAGATTCTTAGTTTCAAATGATTTGACATAGATTTATGATGACTTTCTTAGAGTAAAATAAGCAGAAACACTTATGAACATATACCAGTTCTTACCTGGCGGACCGGGGGGACCTTGCTCTCCAGGGTAGCCAACCCCTTGACTCCCCTTTGCCCCATTTCTTCCTGGTAGACCTGCAGTGTCAAAGACAGGGGGAAGCTCATTTTTCCTATAAAATTGTTGCCTCTTACACTGTTTCTTTCAAAGCTGTCAATATACACTTTGAAAGAAAAATGTATCTTTTTAAAATAGTTTGTCACCTATGTATTATTACTACTGGGAAACAAAATTTTTGAAGCAAAATTTCTCAAATTTTCAATGGTCCAGAATTATTTAATAGGGTTTAAATATTAAAAGGGAAAATGTTTTGGGATTATTAGCACTTTCTGTGAATCATACTTATTCTTTTTATTACTTTAAGAAGACATTTATATTGTTTATATAATATTAAACTAAAAGGGATGAATTAGCAACCAACATTTTATATAACCATTCAAAGGCAAAGAGAAGTAAGTTTTAGATTATTAGGAAGTTTGGTTGCAAAACAATTTTTTCTATAATAGAAAAATAAATTGAATCATTTTTTATCACAGAAATGATCAAAGTCATAATAAAAGAAATGCCATCTCTGATTTTCTATTTAAGAACTTTATTAGACTCAAGTAAAATGTCTAAATGCGTTGTCAACATTTTCTAATTTGTAACTTTCCATGCTTCATAACTGACCTATCTCTCTCTTCTCAAAAATGTTCCTTCAAGACAATAGAATAAGTGTTCTTTAACTTAGTTGACAAATTACTTAAAGACTAAGGGATTTAGAAATATACATGTCATCATAAAAACAAAGGTAAATTTGTTCCTATTAAATGAATTTAGGGTGTGGATACAAAAAAAAATCCCTTTCTTGTTTATTTGCTTAATGTCAACTTCTAATGTACCTTTTAATCCTCTGGCACCTGGGCGTCCAGGAACACCCATCAGTCCAGGGACACCATCTCTTCCCGGCAAGCCAGGAAACCCTCGGGGACCTTCGGGGCCGACAGGACCAGGTGGCCCAGGAATACCAGGGGAACCGTGTTGGGACTGACAACGATCACAATTTTGAATTCTTCCACTCTGAAGTAAGACTGGTAGCTGGGCTTAAAAACAAAGAACCACCCCATTATGTTAAAATATTAACAATATTTCTAATAATTTTAAAAAATGTTACAGATGCGGCCCTGGCCGGTTGGCTCAATGGTAGAGCATCGGCCTGGTGTGCAGGAGTCCCGGGTTCGATTCCCAGCCAGGGCACACAGGAGAAGTGCCCATCTGCTTCTCCACCCCTCCCCTTCTCCTTCCTCTCTGTCTCTCTCTTCCCCTCCTGCAGCCGAGGCTCCATTGGAGCAAAGTTGGCCCGAGTGCTGAGGATGGCTCCATGGCCTCTGCCTCAGGTGCTAAAGTGGTTCTGGTCGCAACAGAGCAATGCCCCAGATAGGCAGAACATCGCCCCCTGGTGGGCGAGCCGGGTGGATCCCGGTAGGGCTCATGCGGGAGTCTGTCTGACTGCCTCCCCGGTTCCAACTTCAGAAAAATACAAAGAAAAACAGAAAAAAATATTACAGATGCATATCTCTTAGCCAACACTTTCATTTCTAGGAATTTAACTATTTAAATATCCATTCTCTGTGCAAGATTATTGTATTATTTGCTTAAAATTGGGGATAAAAATGAAAGTGCCCTGAAGACATCCATTTTTTTAATTAAATTATCATAAACATGTCAGAAAATGTGTTAATGTTGAATTACTGATAAACTGCTTTATTTAAAATATCAAAAAGGACATATCATATTCCATCTTTATTATAAAAATATTCATTTAGGAGAAAACTGACAAGTGTTTATAAATGTTTCTTATTTTCTTACGTATCTTTTATTATTTCTACTTAAACGTTGGTTTTACTTTTCTAATTGAAAAAAGTCATTAAAAACTCTGAGACTCACCTCTTAATACATCAGTGCAAACTTGTCGAATAAACTGTTCTGAAAATTCTCTCCCCTGCATGAAATTATTAGGGGTTATAACATGTATGCGCCAAGGAAAAAGCAATGAAAACTATGAAAGAAAGTAGAATACATACAGGCTTCCCATCTAATCCTGGAGGTCCCTGAGGACCTGTTTCCCCAGGTGGCCCCTGGGGTCCCTTAGGCCCCATGAGGCCATCCATTCCAGAGTCTCCTTTTGGTCCAGTGGCACCTCTAACACCGGGTTCTCCCTTTTCACCTTTCTAAAAGCAAAAGAAATCCTTGAGAATTCTATTTAAATATTTCAGGAGTATACCTGAAATTGCATTTAAAAATCCTCAGGCATATGGATATAAATATACAAGGTATCTATGTTACACAGAAAACAGCTGGAAAATATTCTTATTGGTCATAAGGAAAATTTTATATCATGTTAAACTGTTATTTCTCTATCCATCCACCTATCCATCAAACCCTACAAAACCCACTATTTCTTCAGTATACTATGTAGGCAGTAGGTATAGTGCCAGAGATACAACAATCAAGTGACATTGTCCTGTTCTCAAGGAGTTTAAATTCTAGTGAGACAAACAAGGAAACACAATATTGTTCATTGAAAAATGTGCAGAAAAAAAAATGTAGCTCCTAAGGTAGAAAAAGAACCAATAGAATTGGCAAGTATAGAACATTTCATACCTAATTGAATAAATATACATATTCTGAAAGTCACTGGTTAGGAACTACTAAAGAACATAAAAGACATTTTATGTATTCTATATCAAATACTATATTTATATAGTAGTAAAAATCCAAGCAATAAGAACTAAAAAGAAGACACATACCTCTCCTCTTGCACCATGATGACCTTGAACTCCCTTTAAAAATTAATAGGAAAAAGACTGTAATAATTCTGCAAGCTACAGTACTAGTAATGTGGCATGCACCATTTACCACACAGTTAAACTTTAGTTTGGAAAATATTGATCTAATTAGTGACAGAATTGCACATATAAGAGTTTTTTTATGCCTTTTTAAAGGAGACTAATGCCTAGGCAATATGTTAACTGGATAGATAAAAATGTTAATTTATATAACTTTTGTTTTTAGATATGAATATTTTTATATGCTGCAGGCCAAATATGTAGGCTAGAATGAAATTCTATCTGAAGTCTATTTAAGTTTTAAAATATATATAGTTTATGCTGACCTTAAAATATATTACTATATTAATAAAAATTAAAATTCAGGGTAAGGTAGGACATGATATATTCTTTTATTCTGTGATTAAGAGCAGTATTGTATTTTCACATTTATGCATACCACTGATTAAAATATGAGTTAAAGCAAATATAGCACTAAAAGTGATTAACAGAGAAGAAAATGCCTATTTGTCCTCTACCTAAACCACCCATGCTGGTAAATTTAGAAATTAGAGAAGAAGTATGATGTACAATATGGTATTTTCTCCCTAGTGGTACTAACAATGAGAAGTCCATACATGAGACTCACTCATTAGAATCTCTGGATATGGATACATGTGAATTCTATATTAAATCATTTCCCGCTCACTTTCCCACATATTCATTCTAATGATATAATATACATAATAAGAGCTTTTGGGAAAGGCATTAAAAATTTCCATTTCATCATACACTCAAGCTCTAAAATCTCCCAATATCAGTTCATAAAAAGGTTATGATTTTCATGGACACGGGTAGGATCTCATTACTCAACTTTAAAAAATTGATGTTCTTCAATTCAATATATAATATAGTATATAACATTCCATACAATGAATTTTGAGTTTGAGGCTTTATTTTGATTTCTCAGTTCCTTGAACATGGATACTCAAATGAGACAAAAGGAAAGAAAAATTAAAATCACTGTAAGGCACAGAGAATGGTAGATTCTCAAATTAAAGTGTGAGTATAAAAACTAAATTAGTTTCCATATAAAAATTTTAGTGAATAAAACTCTCTAAGGCCATTCTTTTAATATTGAGGATTCTGAAGAAATGCAGTGACATTCCCTACCAGACATAATCCTACAACTGGAGACTTGTAAAGGAAAGACAAAATAGTAAATTCTCAGGACGAGAACTGAATTACAGCTGACACTGAAAACAGCTGTCACTGAGAACCCACTAAGATGATTTCATGAGAGAAACATTCACTTGAACTCCATTCACAACAGGAAGGCCAAAAAATTACAAAGCACGCAGCACTTAGTAGGATGACAGGTCACTGAGACTTTGCTTCAAGAGCTTGGAGAGATTACCCAGCTGCTGAAAAGCAACTACTATTCTGTTCCCAGGGTCCTCCTTATCAGCTTAGTTCCTGATGGTGGGAAATGCAGCTTTCAATACTAGGGAAGATGCTTTTTAGGAAATTCAAACTCTACCCCAAGGGGCAGAGTTTCTATTTGCCTTGAAAAGTGAAAAAAATAAAAACAAGTTAAGGGAACCTTGGAGATGGTATCATCTGTAAGGCAGTGAGCTAGCTAAGTGTGAGCTCAGTTCCAAAGGAAATAGCCTTCTTTTTAGAGAGTTGTAACAATTTCTGTTGGGAGGTAGACTGGATGAAGAGATGAAGGTCCCGCTCTGGTAAGAGATGTTTACAGATATTGTCTAACTTAGGGAAACTTACGGGTCCAGTCTGTGTTGAATTCTATAGTAAATCATTTTTAATATGGACAGAGTTGGTAGTATTGTCAGGTGGATTTGAGTCAAGTGAAGAAACACTAAAATCAAGAGACATTTTTCATTGAACCTAATGGTATGCAGAGAAACTCAGTATATTTCTCCTTTCAGATGGCTTGGTGCTTATTGTTAGCTTCCAAATTCTCAACTTTTCTCAATATCTTGCACTCACCTTTCATCATATTACAGACAACCTTGTGGCCATATGCTTTTAAACCTCTCCCCCACTGACTTTCATATTTCTCCAAGTGAAGAATACAGAGACATCATTATGCAGTTTTACCTATGTGTCACCAGAACTGGTGTAATTATTGAAGCTTTCCCCTACCCATATGCCAGAAGCCCACCCCGTGGGAGGATTCATATATACCATGTGCCCTTTAAATGCAGACCATATTGAAACTGGGCTTAATCATATGCAGTGCAGCAGAAAACACGCTATATAAGTATTAATCACTTTAAGCTCTTTTTTGGTCCAATTTGGCTCCAACTGAACTTATGTGCCAGATAGAAATCTCACTGAAACACTACTTAACGAGGAGAGTTTAGTCAGGAAAGAAGCAAAAACAATCATACTATGTATCTGTTTCATAACACAGTCCCTCAAGAGAGGATTTTAATAAGTCTCTGGTGTAGTAATTTATATCTCTGAACAAACTAAAGGAAAACAAGTACATTCCTCCACAACCTATAGTCTCACCTGTTCACACTGCAAGAAGAAAATCAAGACTAAATAGTAGGTATGGAGATGCTGTCATTGTATAGCTGCCTTTGGCCAATAAATACTCCTAAAATAAGAGGGACTGTCTACCTTCAGTCATTTATTTGGCCAGAAACAAACATTGAAAGGCAAGTTTTACCACCACCAATAGAAATGAAATAAAAAACTAAACATAAAATAAACAATTAATGCAAACCATTGTACCACCACTACTGCCTAGCATTTTCACCCTTGTGTGATTAGAAAGCATGGTATATCAACCCTTCTCCCCTCCTCAGCATTGTCCAGTTAAATTATTCCTTATTTCATTTTCCATCAAAAAAAAAAAAAATACCTGTTGCCCTGGAATCCCTGGTCTTCCATTTTCTCCCTTTTGACCCTTTAAAATTTAACAAATGTTATTAATGAGTTTTCACACATATGATGCAATCACAGATACACACAAACCATTTATTATCCTATAATCTAGAAGAAAAGTCACAAAAGCAGTAATGCAGATATGTAAAATGATGTTAGATATGGGTAGTCTCCCAAAGAAAAAAAAAATGAGAGGAAAATTAACCTAATCATATATCAGTAGTTAAAATGGATAGAGATAAGGAATGAACTTTGGAAGAACATGTAAATAATTTTAGATAGTTGAGAATATTCTGCTCAGTTCACATGAACAGCATCAAAGTAACTTAAAAATCCAATAGTTGTAGACATTTTATCACTTTCAATGACATACTTATGTTCAGTGTTGATTATATACATTTGAGGACAAGACGATCACTATAGAGGAATTTTTAAAAATTAATAATATACTGCAAAAATATCTTGAGTGAAGATATTTAAATCATAAAAAAACAAGAAGAAAGGAAAATTAATAAACACATTTGTCCACCTGATAAATATTTTTGGATATCCAATATATATAAGACATTGTACTAGATCCTAAAGTACTACTTCATTCCTATGTTGAAAAAGATAAGCAGCAGTTTCTAGGAACACATATGCCTTGATAATATAAAGAGCTAGTGACTTAAATTTGAAAACCCTCTTGCATAGTGATTTTTTTTTTCATTTTCTTACATAGGTGAATTACCAATATTCATCGAGAAGCACCTATTTGCTGGACCTTAGGCACTAAAACAAAGATATGACTGTTGCCTTCAAATTGCTTACTGAGTGGTGGGAAAGATAAACAATTAAATCAAGGATGAAAAAAATTTTAAAATAATGAAAATACTGTCTGATAAGTGCCCAAGATATAACTAAACATCTGGACTGGATACCATTGAAACACAGGAAGGTCCATCTGACAGAGAGGGTAGGGAAAATGACTCAACGTTGAGGGCAGCCTTTAGGGATTAATAAGAGGGAGTCAAGAGGAGAAAAGATAGGAGGATGTTCCAAACACAGGACAAAGGAAAGTAACTCTGTTAGGCTAAAGCAGTGGGGCAAGAAGGGATAATAATGGGCAGAGTGGCAAGAGAGCACGAGATAAGACTGATGAAGAAGTCTTATCTGATGGGACCAGCTTATATTGAATTGAGGGCAATCCCACCCCTGTGGGATTACTAGGCAGATAGATAACTTAGTTATTGCATGTTGGTAAAAATGTGTGGTGGGGGGGTAGACTGGACTCAGCCCAGATAGGAAAATATTATA
Organism: Saccopteryx leptura; assembly: GCF_036850995.1. Taxonomy (NCBI): domain Eukaryota; kingdom Metazoa; phylum Chordata; class Mammalia; order Chiroptera; family Emballonuridae; genus Saccopteryx; species Saccopteryx leptura. The sequence goes on along the minus strand of NC_089503.1, from coordinate 364,990,626 downwards.
GTAACCAGGACCACTGATATTAAATGATTAGGACAGTGAAGATGGAAAAGAGAACAGCCAAGTCCAAGAGACATTTAGATGTAAAACTGAACGTAAAGAAACTGGAAGAGATTAAGTTTTAAGATGACTTCTAAGACTTTTTATTTTTGAGTGACTGTGTGGTGGTACCAATTACTGTGACAAAGAATTCATGGGTAGGAGATGGTTTATGGGGAGAGATGACAAGTTCTGATTTGAAAATGTTGAGGTGCATACAAGACATCCAAACACAATGTGGTACAGGATGTGTTGTAGAACTGGGCACCTGGAACCTGTGTAATTATGTGAACCAGTGTCACCCCAATAAAGTCAATTTAGAAAAAGCAATAGCAAGAAGAAAACTGGAATATATGGGTCTAGAGCTCACAGACATTTAGTTAAAATTTACCTCACTTTAAATTTCAAAATTAATTTATAGGAATCATAATAATACTTGAATATCTTCAGTAAACAAACAAGTTTTTCTGAAAAACAAGGGTTAGACTGTTACCTTAGCAGATTTTGACTCTATTATTACATCAATTTGAAATTTCCTTTTATGCCTCGAAAAGTTCTAGAGCTCTCAAAACTCTATCTGTGAAATTTTGCAAAGTGTTTTTCTTTTTACATTAAACTCATTCTACATAAAATTCAGCCACGATAACTAAGTCTTTAATCTTAAAAACATCATAAAAGTATCATCTGAATACTAGATTTGTAATTCATAGTTGGAAAAGCCTTCCATTTCTAAAACTTAACAGATTGGAAGATCAACAGATATCATTTATTCCAGATAAGTAGGTATATCACTGGTTCTGCTGGCAGCATTCTATTCATGGCTCAGTGTTCAATTAGTGAAGAACACCCATTCAGCAGCCACTGAGGTGAAATTGTCCTTGTCCTCCATAGTAGCACATTTCTCCTCGGTGCCTCTGCTGCTAAGACACCCAGAATGAAATGTCTTTCTAAACCACCCTAGATTTATTTTTCCTGATACAATTTTCCATTTAATTCTTCTATTTATTAGTTTAAATATGTTTTATATTAGATGTTAATGATTTCTTATCAAATTTATTCATGGCATAAGCCATTTCAAATCATTTTAAAACATGTTCACTATAAATATAATATATAAATAAACATGTATTAGAAGTACATAATAAAATCTGCATCTTTATTATGTTGGTTTCCAAGTTTCCTACAACAGTGAAGTGGTAAAGAACCTAAAAATTAGATTTCATATGATCTGTAAAGTTCAGTGGCAGAAGAGAAAGCTGAGATTTAACTGCTAGATATTGATGGTAAAAGATGAAAGAACTAGAAAAAGAAATTTAAGAATTAAAAAGAACAAAGCACCAATTTTATAGCCAAGCAGAAAAAAAAAAAAAAAGCCAACAATATACCTGAATGCCTTTTTCACCTTGATTTCCTTTGTCTCCCTGCAAAAAGGCAATTTTATAAGTATCATAATCTGGTATATTCTGTATCCTTTCAAATAAACATGTTTTTCTTCAGCAAAAACAAAAAACAAAAAAAAAACCGTGATCTCATGCATAACTTCACAAATGCCTTATATATAGAAGCTGACTCCAATACAATACTTGGGAAGAGAATACAACTATGTTCTGTCAAAATGATGTTCTAAATGAACATTTTCTTGTGCTTTTACATTCCAAAGGAAATTTACTACTATTTCTATTTTCCCAAAGAAATAAAACTTTTCTATGTTAATCATAATCTGAAGTTAAACAAACAAGGAAGAGAGGACTTATTTTGACAAAATGTTGTTTTAAGAAATCAAACTGAAATTTTTCCATTAAGTTCATAGTAGCCACAAATTTATAGGAAACAATGAAATAAAACATAACTTTGGAATGATATTTTAGAAAACCCATGCTTAGAAATGAAGTTTTAGGGGAAAATTATGTTCCGTAATAATAAGCTCCCTAGAATCTTTCAGTTGGAAGAGACATTGGAGACCAACTAGTGCCACGTCTTTGTTCATACAGATACTGAACCACACGCAGGTCAGGAAAGGTAAGTGCTTGTCCAAAGTTGAACTGTTTCCTAATATCCTTTTTTATCCCACCACATTATCTAAACCCAGAAAGCAGAGTTTGTGTTTATATCAAACAAAACAGATTTTCTTTTATAAGGCAAATAGCTGAACAAGGAAATCCTCTAAATCTAAATAGGTATGCACTGTAGATTTACTTAGTATTCACTTAGGTTCTAACAATGGCTGCTATGAAGATCACTCCTATGTCAGCAAGTGCTGTGTACTGTTAAGCAGAACAAAGGGGTGAAGGATAATTAATACTGGGCATAATAATTTAGGGGCTAACTAGACAGGACATGTGGGATAGAAAAATGAAATAGCAGAAAAACTAAAAAAGCAAGTGTTGATGAAGAAGATGTAAGAGCTTGTATCCTTTCCAGAATAAAAGCCAGTACATTCATTTTCAACCTGAAATGTACATAAATGAGAAGTCAGTTGTTGCTTAAGACCGCCAAACAAATGGGACAGCTCAGGGTTCCTCTGGGGGTGGAAGAAGAGGAGGGAATGGAGAGAGAGAATTTTATATGAGCCTATATGAATTGTATTTTAAACTCCGTCAATTAATTGTAAATGATTTTTGTAATATAATTGTTTAATAGATAGACACTGCATGGTCAAACATTTTGGTTGTAATTTTTATCCTTTCAGATTTTTTGTCCCAGTTTTAGTAAGATTTAGTCTTATTTTGGTAGGAGTGTCTGACGCTGAACACTTTTCCTAAAAAATTCTTGACTAGCCTGGATTGACTTTAAAACAGTCTAAATTTACAGAATATTACTTAATTGTATGTTTATATTTTCTGATCTGCAGGCCTCTTCCAAGGTCCTTATCTATACTGCTCACAGAAAAAGCAGTATGGAGAACAATATGCACATAGGGACATGAAAGACACACAGCTACTGAGGTTAAACACACGACACACAGTCCACCAAATATACAGGTAGGCTTATTATTAAAAGTATAATCAGTCCTGCTCTCCTATTTTCACCAACAGGAGACTTACGTTAGTAGCGGATTAAAAGTGACTTATATCTCCTAAACAACACATACCTTTTTTCCTTGAATTCCAGGTAAACCCAGGTATCCTGGTTCTCCCGGGGGACCCACTGCCCCTGGTTCTCCCTAGGTGACACAGAAACTACATAAAGATCACAGACCTACTGCTTAGGAAAACTACTTCTGTTTTTACTTCTATATACATCTCAAATTTTAAATTGGTGGTTAAAAAAATTGGTAGACATTTAGTTGTGACTATAGGAGTAACAAAGAATGAAAAGTTTATTGGCACCCCAATAAAACCTCTTATACATTTTCCTAGAGTTATGAAGTTCTGATAATATACCATATTTCACAATTTTATAAATATCTGTACTTTAATGTATTTTATAGATTCAATAAAGTACTGAAACTAATAAACACAGGTATCATTTTGTTTACTAACCATATTTTTTTCCTCTTTGGAACTCCTTTTCCTCATATTACTACTTTAAAAAACTTATTTTAATGTTACAAAATAGGTAAGTAAATAGAAGTGATAAAAATTTATTGAAAATCTCATGACCCACAATTTTTATTTTGTTATTTTCTCTCTACCTTGCACAAACACAATTACACAATTTAATATGTGCATAATATGCATAATTTTTGTCTTTTATTTCAACATATATTAATATTGTAAAGTTCTTTATAAGCCATTATGTTTTTTAAACATGATTTTTAATCATGGAATAGTATTCAACTGTACTGATTTACTGTATTTTATTGAATAAAGTTCCTATAGTGTTAAACATTTTTTTCACAATATCATCTATATGAATAATATTGGGGTGAATATCTTTGTAGTTAAATGCTGTACACATTTATATTTTTACTTTATGTACATGGAAGTTTATTTTCTTAGCAGTAAATTCTTTTTTAAAAAAGCTATTTTTAATTTTTTTTTAAATATTTTTATTTTAGAGAAGGAAAAAGAGAGAGAGACAGTGGGGGAGCAGGAAGCATCAACTCCCATATGTGCCCTGACCAGGCAAGCCAGGGGTTTCAAACTGGGGACCTCAGCATTCTAGGTTGATATTTTATCCACTGCACCACCACAGGTCAGGCCAGAAGTAAATTCTTGAGCTGTTTCAGTATAAAGAATATCCACGAGTTATCTTAACTCAAATTGTCTACTTTTCAAAGGGGTTATGTTCTTTATTTTAAAAATCTTAAATGAGGAGGTTGTCAGAAAGCACATAGTGATGATGTATCAAAAATTGTTGTGTTAAAACTGTAAGAGATGGGACATAATCCTGAATGCTTCCTGGCTTATTGTTTTGTTTTGTGTTTAACCATCATTCTAAAACTCTATCACATTAACTAAAGACTACTGTCTTTTGTAGAAACTAAGTTTTGTTCCATTTGCTCACTGTACCCACTGCTGAGCTGCTCAATATTACTCTGGATTTTTAAAAGCTGAAGAGAAAAGCCTGACTAGGCAGTGGTGCAGTAAATAGAGCATTGGCCTGGGACACTGAGGACCCAGGTTTGAAACCCAGAGGTCGCTGGCTTTAGTGTGGGTTCACCCAGGTTGAGCGTGGGGTTGCTGCCTTGAGCATGGGATTATAGACATGACCTCATGGTCGCTGAATTGAGCCAAAGGTCACTGGTTTGAGCAAGTGGTCACTGACCGGGTTAGAGCCCTCTGGTCCAGGCACATATGAAAAAGCAATCAATGAACAACTAAGGTACCACAACTCTGAGTTGATGCTTCTCATCTCTCTCCCTTCCTGCCTCTCTGTCTCTCTGTCTCTGTCTCTCTCTCTCTGTCTAATAAATAAATAAAAACTTAAGAGGATTAAAAATCTCAGTGAAATAAACATAAACCATGTGGTTCGAAGGAAACTGGTAAAGGCAGCTATGGGTCCCCACTCTGAAAATAAAGGCCCATCAATCAGCAAACAAAGGAACAGAACCACTTACAGGAGTCACACCCTGTTCTCAGCCATGTGAGAGAGTGCTATTGTCTAGACAGGAGAATATGCTTTTACTGTTTCCAGAAAAATCAAGTCAAAACATATTTTATGACTTTATTACTCAAACTATGAGAAAGTATCCAAATAATAGAAATGAAATTGGCCCACATTGGTCATTTCCTTCCGTGTACCCTAATTTTGTGACAAAAATAATCTTAATTTCAGAAAACTTTTCTTAAGTGATACAAATGTTAACTTCATCAACTAATGAGGGAATTTATAATTCTTTGAAAATACTTCTTAATGCATCAAATCACAATTACCTTCAGCCCCGAAGCCCCAGGCATCCCTTGAAATCCAGGTTCACCTTTATTTCCCTGTCAATCCATCAAAACCATTGGAATTAAAAAAAAAAAAACGAGTTATAGTTTATCTGATATAAACACCAAAATATATTTAAAATAATTTTTATATTTTCAAGTTTCTAATTGTTTGAAACATAGACTCTATACGTTAAGCCTACTTATTAAGAAAAACTCTTCTACAACTACGTGAGTCTGTACATTTAGAAAGCTCTCTAAAAGCCTGTGTTAAGTGTTTTTTACCAGCTTTTAAATTGGCACGTCCAAGTATAAGGGGAGAAATTCAAGTCTTTAGGGACCAGCGCTAATCAGCCAGCTCCCCACGCTGCACAGCCTGGAGCCAGGTATTTTAACAGCATCCTCTGGGTTGAGAACCTTTATCTTTGCCCTGTTTTGCTTTTTCACATGACTCACTTTCAGAATACAACTGAAGGACAAAAGCTTAGCTTCAAGGGTACAGTGGCTTTTCTGAAGAAGTATGAATGAGAAAGTGATTAATCCATGCTTTCTTTCAGGGTTCCAGCTCACAGTCCTTTCTAACAGAAACTTGGAGAGCTAGACCAAGTTGACAGCAAAAAATGTAAGAGAGGAAAAGAGGATTGGACGTGAAAGAGAGAACATGCCTGCTGCTAATGAGGAGAGACTGTCAAAGGCAGTTCTGGTTTTCAAATATTTGTTGAATCCTGGAATCACAGCCCAGTCAATGTCTGGCAAGAGCCCTAATTCAACAGGTCCATGTAACACCTGGAAGGGGCAGGCAATGGTCACTTAGAGCCAGGTTGGGTTCACCCTTAAGAGAAGCGACATCATTTTCAGCTTTTGAAAAATTTTCTAGGCTGCTCATGTTGAGAAACATGGGAATCTAATAAATGGATCTAATTAAAGCATTTAGAACAATGCTTTAATTAACATTTCTAACTTTCCAGGTGATTAAGCTGAAAATCACAGAGGTGAGGAGTCTTGCCCAAAGTTACATGACCTGATTATGTTAATATATCCTAATATCCCTTGGGTAATGCTTTTAAGAACTGGAACATAGTATGGCAAAGTACACTGCCAATGGTTCGACAACTCTTTTAAAAAGAGATATTATAACCTAAATTAGAAGTGTTCTGAAGATCTGCTATGGAGTTTCAGCCTCACACCTGCCCTTCTAATAGAGCTTTCAGACCTATCCTAACACTTCTGTCAAGGCTATTGACCACACAGTTGACAAAATTGGCAGAGATAAGCTAATACAGGGGTCAGTTAACTATGGCCTGTGGGGTTAAATCCAGTGTAAGGCATGCTTTTGAAAATGAAGTTTTAGGAAACACAGGCACATCTTCACAGTTTATATTTGCCCAGCGCTGTTCTTGCATTAAAAGAGCAGCGTTGAGCAGTTGGCAATAGAGACTCTATGTCCCTCAAAGACTAAAGTGCTAACTGGCCCTTTGCAGAGAAAGTTTCCAACACTTGAGCTAATTAACATATTGCCTAAAAAGAAGTTATAATGCTTCATTGAAAAGATTAAACTAATAGGTATAACGTTAACATCCTCAACCTATTTTTAACAAAATAATTGCACAGTACAAGATGAGGGAAACCAAACTTTATAGCAATTCACGTAAAAATAACAAACTGTGATACTGAACACAGCCACTTGCTTCCCCAGACAAATCAGCGGAATCTACAAATGCCACAAATACATTGTTCTAAAATCTTTTATGGAAAAGCCAGCAGGTTTAATTGACCTCCAGCACAGTGAGAGCCAACAATGTGGAGTAGCCAATTTTAAAAAGCTGATGAAATTTTGGGTGGTAGTCTCAAAATTTAGAGCATCCGTAATACCATGAGATAGTCCATTGTACTCCAGATACTTAAGGGGTATACAACTAGTCTATATCTCCTCTTAAAAAAATGACTTTGAAAAATTTTGTAGAATCTCTACTTGGTAAGCCCAGTCACTCAAAGGTTTTATACCAACTGTGCACACCTACTGCTGCTAGGAACTACAATACTCCAAGAATCTATCTATAAGGGCTCCCTACTGGTGAAAGGGCAACTACTTTTCCCTAACCACTAGGCTCCCACAACATTTTATCCTACCTCTTCTTTACTGCTTCAGAAACTATAAGTAGTTTAGGTCCTCTACTCATTTAGTATGCCAGGGTCTATTCCCCTGAAACAATGTTTAGTTAGTGGTTAAATGCTTCCGAAACAGCAATCCTATCACTTCCTTTTGGAAGGATACACTAGAATATTTTAGAATATACTCATCAAATGGCTAAGAATTGCTTCCTGGGTCTAGCCAGAACTACTTAGTCTCATCCTCTAAAACAAATAACAACAAAAATAATTCTCTTCACACAGGATTCTATACACCTAGAAAATGATCACACCATGGTATTAAAGGAATTTCAATTCTACCAGGAGAAGACCTAACCTGATATCCTAAATATTTTTGTCAAGCATGTCTTACTTTTTTAAATTCTGAAAGTAAAAATAATATACTATCTTATCCATCCCTTAGGGAAAAAAATGCCTAATAAAATTCACTACAAGGCATTTCACAAACAAAAATTCCAGATACATTGCACTAAATAAAAATAACAAGAGGACAGAGGAACTGGTACAAATGATAGTACTCAATCATGGCTACTAACCCCCTCAGTCAGTGGATTTGGCACCGAACGACAGAGAGCCCTATGTATTCCCCAGTGCCCTCTAAGATACCTATAAGGGAGGGGGGAGCTGAGTAGAGAGGAATTCTAAATCTTTCCCAGCTTAAACTAGAACTGCTTTACGTTATATGCATAGGTTTTGCCTAAGCTTCTATTCTTGTAAGTGATTGTTCATAAAATTAAAACCACATTCAAAGTAAAGTCAACGTTGTTAAAACTTTTATTGATGTTCATAAATGGTCATTTTGAACAAAGTTCTCAATCTTACTAATTTTCTTATATTTACCTTAGATCCTGGCATTCCAGGCTGACCTGGTAGGCCATCATTTCCCATCAAACCCTATATTTTTAAATGGGAATGTAAGCAAAATATAAGAAAAACATTTTAAAATATTAAATGCATTTCCAAGTAACACGTTCTCATAACAATTGACCCACTAATATATAACACAATATTTGGAAAATTTTCTCACATACATCCAAATAAAGGATAATGAAGTAAATAAGCAACCTATGCAAGATAGTATGAAGGTTAGTAGAGCCCTTAAAATTTTTCTTATCAAAGACCTACAATAGCACAAATTACTGAAGCACTAGTGAAAGACAGATATAAATAAAAAAAGGTCTGTTCTATACTCTTTCTTCCTTTTGTCATGAAAGCTAAGAATTAGGTTTCTTCATAGATATTAACCTTGATCAACATCACTTACAATTTCTATTTTCTTGAGCAATATTTTGAAAGAGTTGCAATCTAATTATTTATTTCAATAATCTCTCTTCAAGTTACAAAATGGCCATACTTTTAACTAACCATAGGATTCAAAATAAGACACTGATAACTGCTCTAGCACAAGAACCTGATTAGTCTGTTTTACTTTAAATACTATCATGTATAATAAAAAACACCTGCTTTCTCCTAAGCATGGTAAAGGAAATATGACAAACAAAAAAATTTAATTAATATCATCAGAAAATATAATCTCAATATGACCATTACTATTACTATGCTTTGCTGTCAATTGTGGATATTATTGCAATTATAAAATGTAAAATATACTAGTTAACAGCCCAGTATATAAAATATTAGCAATTTGTTTTCTGGCTTAGCTATATAATAAGGTCTCTGATCTTTACTTGAGTGGTCAAGTTTTTGAGAACCTGAAGAAATTTAGACTCTTCTAGAAAAATGGACATAAACAATATTTTTCATACAAATGGATGGAATCTGTGAATCCCAAGTATCTGGTTGCTGGATCCCATCCAGTTTGTGAACTCCAGAATAAGAACTAATACATAGTAAAAATATCCTCAACACCTAATAATAATGATATCAACATACAGGTAATCCGGGTGCTCCTTTTTTTCCTAATGGTCCTGGAGGCCCAATTTCTCCCTAAAAATCAAACACAGATCAAATTTAAGATTGGAAATTATCAATTCATTTCTAGAAATTTGCTACCAAAGCACTATAGAATGAAATTTCAATACAATCAGCAGAGATTGTCTGTCTTCCCTCCCTCTATTATAAGGAAAAGGCAAGGCTGAAAACTCAGGAATTTAATATCTCAAAGACTCGGGCCTAGGGTCTGTGGAATTCCCAAGTCAAATATGTTCATTAGGAAGTCAGATGTGACACTTGAAATTCGTTCAAAGGAAGCCCTAGCGATTCACAAAGAGTCGGTAAGGTGAGACAACAGGAAACAAAAAAACAAGAGAGCCTGACTAGGCAGTGGCACAGTGGATAGAGCATCAGACTTGGACATGGAAAACCCAGGTTCAAAACTGCAAGCTCGCTGGCTGGAGCATGGGCTCACTAGCTTGAGTGTGGAGTCTCTGGCTTAAGCGTGAGATCATAGACATCACCCATGGTTGCTGGCTTGAGCCTAAAGGTCAATGGCTTGGAGTCCAAGGCCGCTGGCTTGAGCAAGGGGTCACTGGCTCTGCTGTAGAAAACCCCTATCAAGGCACATATGAGAAAGCAGTCAATAAACAACTAAGGAGCCACAACAAAGAATTGATGCTTCTCATCTCTCTCCCCTCCTGTCTGTCTGTCCCTATCCGTTCCTCTCTCTGTCTCTCTGTCTGTCAAAAAAAAAATCAAGAGATAATATTTTTATTTATCAGACTTTAAGAGCTATGATAGTAAAAACAAACTAATTTTAAAAATAGGGTACACCTGACCTGTGGTGGTGCAGTGGATAAAGTGGCAACTTGGACCTGCTAAGTTCACTGCTTGAAAATTCCAGTCAAGGCACATACAAGAAGCAATTACTACAAGTTGATGGTCTCTGGTCCTCCCACTCCCTGCCCCATTTCTATACTCTTTCTAAAATCAATAAATAAAAAATATATAAAAATGTTACTTTAAAAATAGAGTATAGAATAACAGCATTTAGATTTCAACTTCTGGGACTGTGGCTCGCTAGTGTGCTAAGGGATTCTCTGAATCCAGAACAAAAAAAGAAAAAAAATACCTCTAGAAAGAGAATTCTCTGTGAGAGAGTGCTGGTCTTATATGGATTAGGGAGTCTTCAAAGATCCCTCATTTTAGTAAAATATACTCTGGTTGAGGCTACCAATATGAGGATCTGGAACTGTGCAGAAACCTTGCCAGAAGTAGACACACAGGAGTCAGGGCTGGGGTTATCTAAGACTGCACGTTCAGCTCGGGAAACTGACTGTTGGACCAGCCATGGAAAAAGGCAGGACTTTCAAAGGGGAATGAAATGGTACCCATGCTACCAGCAGGAGGCAGCTCTCTGGGCTCCTATTAGGCTGAAAGGACTCCCACAAGCTAAGATGAAGCAATGAATCACAGTTATCAGAAAGAAGGAGGAGGCAGCAAGCCACAGACTGGGAGTCAAAGGAATATCAACAAACTGTAAATACTGGAATTCTCAGGAACAGAATTTAGAACTATGTATGAGATCTTCACAAATTAAAAAATGAAATCAGAAAAGACTATTAATTAGGACTGAAAACAGAACAAGAAACAAGAATAAAAATGTATTATTAAGCAAAAAGAAAAAAGAGAGTGAACTCATGGACATGGACAACAGTGTGGGGATTGCTGGGGAAGGGGGTTAGTGGAGGGTACAGGGAGAATCAACGGTGAGGGAAGATTTGACTTGGGGAAGGGGGAAGGAGGAGGTACAGGGAGAATCAACGGTGAGGGAAGATTTGACTTGGGGAAGGGGGAAGGAGGAGGTACAGGGAGAATAAACGGTGAGGGAAGATTTGACTTGGGGAAGGGGGTTGCAGGAGGTACAGGGAGAATAAACGGTGAGGGAAGATTTGACTTGGGGAAGGGGGTTGGAGGGGGTACAGGGAGAATAAACGGTGAGGGAAGATTTGACTTGGGGAAGGGGGAAGGAGGAGGTACAGGGAGAATAAACGGTGAGGGAAGATTTGACTTGGGGAAGGGGGTTGGAGGGGGTACAGGGAGAATCAAGGGTGAGGGAAGATTTGACTTGGGGAAGGGGGTTAGTGGAGGGTACAGGGAGAATAAACGGTGAGGGAAGATTTGACTTGGGGAAGGGGGTTGGAGGAGGTACAGGGAGAATCAACGGTGAGGGAAGATTTGACTTGGGGAAGGGGGTTGGAGGAGGTACAGGGAGAATAAACGGTGAGGGAAGATTTGACTTGGGGAAGGGGGTTAGTGGAGGGTACAGGGAGAATAAATGGTGAGGGAAGATTTGACTTGGGTGGTGAAATCACATACAGTGTACAGAGATGTGCTATAGAATTGTGCACCTGAAACCTACCCCATGTATAAGACACAACTTAATTCTGGGGCCCGAAATTTGGAAAAAAAAAAAAAAAGTATCACATAAAGTTATTGAACTCAGGTTTTATTCATCATAAAATTCATACAACTCCTCATCACTGTCAAAACTCCCATCCATTAGCTTGTCCTCATCTGTGTCTGATGACGAATCACTGTCTTCATACATTGCCTCATCCTCAGTTCCATCTATAGCATTTGAAATGCCACAATCATTGTATAAGACGCACCCTGTTTTTAGACCCCACATTTTTCAAAAAAGAGTGTGTCTTATACATGGGGAAATATGGTATTATAATTATGTTAACCAGTGTCACCCCAATAAATTCAGTAAAAAGGAAAAAAGTTGCTGAGGAAAGAAAAGATGTTATTAAAAATTAGAAATAAAAATATAAACTATGATTAAAGTTTTTTTAAAAATAAATTGATGGCTTAAACAGCAGATTAGATACAGCAAAGTAAAAATAAGTACAATGGAAAATATATCCAAAAATGTAACCAGAAAATAAGACAGAATGGAAAATATGAAAATTAAAAGCTATCAAAAGATACAGAAGACAAACTTAGAATAAACTATATCTAACTAAAACTCCAGAAAGAAGCACAGAGAGAATGAAATAGTAGTAATATGGAAATAATGACTGATGTTTTCTAGAGTTAATAGAAATAATTCCACAGCACCAGGAAGCAAACTGAATTCCCACCAGGATGTATTAAGAGAAATTCATATCTAGCTATATCATTTTGAGTTTTGTAAACACTAAAAAAAAGATATCTTAAAGGAATCCCGAAGAAAGAGACAGACTACTTACAAAAGAATGGTAATTAGAATCAAAGAAGATTTTTCATAGTTAACAACAGAGACTGGGAAACAACGAAAGAATTTTCTCAACGTGTTAAGAGAAAATAATCATCAATCTGGAGTTGTATGCGTTACAAGAGTATCTCAAAAACAAGAGTAAAATAAAGATATTTGTAGTTAAATAAAAACTGAAAGAATTTTACCAAGATTTCTGCATGTAAGGAACTTATAAAGTTGTAGTTCAGGAAGAAATAAAATTACCATCAGGCACACAAGACAGAAAAGAAACCAAGTAAAATAGAAAGCATGTATGCAAATCATAATATTACCTGGATAAAACAGCAACAAAAACTAATTTTAAAATTAAAATAATAGCTTCTGAAATGATATTGTATTTGAACAAAGTACCTGTTGCCATGACTGTAGCAAAAAGTATTCTATGTGATGATGCATGACCACTTTCTTTCAGTAACTGGATGCAGGCCCGAATCTTTCTATTTTTATTAATACTCACCTTTTGTCCCATTAATCCTTGGTTTCCAGGAAATCCTGGGATTCCCTAGAAAGAAACAAAGTATATTTTTAATTAAATATTTGTTGATTATATCATTGGAGAATAGGTCATAATTGGGTTTTTAATTTGTTAATAGTACTTAATTTCAAACACCCATTTACAGTTTAACACTGCCACTTATCATAATGTAATTTGGAAAATAGAAAATTTATGAGCATCAATATTATATAAACATCTACCAATATTTAAAGTTTTAAATAAAGGCTTTCAAAAAAAGAAGCTAAGAGGATATTAACCTTTGGTTCTTTTTTCAGATCAACATAAATGATAAAATAAGGTTTCTTCATTTAAACACATCCTCATAAAGACCCTATTTCAATAGATTATAATTTGGTATGAAATCACCTGTAACCAAATCCCACTCAAATACATGCACACACAAACTCATCAGCAGTTTGGATTAAGTTCTGAATTTAAATCAAATCTCCTGATAAAGCTTACAAGGTGGCCATACTCTGTCCTATGCTGACATTAATACAGCTGTGCCAATGCAGTGTCCCTTGGCCTCAGGAATCCCCAGTGGGGTCATGCAATCGTCCATGATACAGTCAGACCTAAAAAGCTGAAATTTTTGCTGCACAGAGTCTTTTATTATTTGGCATTTCATCACTATTCAAGTCTCTGTGCTCTTCATAATTTACAACATTAGTGGGAAATAGTCACAGATATCCTGACTCGACTCCTGATTCTAAAGCCAATCCCAGTGTCAGCAAGCCTACAGCTTCTTTCTGGGGAAAAATGGAGTAATGCCCAGCCATCCATCAGTGGCAACCCAGTTTCCACCTTCCAGAAATACTGGGACCCCCCACATTCATTCCCTGGGTCCAATTTGACACTCTTCTATCTGAGTCATTGTAAGACTGAGCTTGGCCTATATTAGGACATAGCTGCAAATCTTACGTTATTTCAACATATCAGATATTGAGGGTATTTTGGAAGGATTTCAGATTAGAAAAAATAAAAAGGTTCTTTTTCCTATTGTCTTTCTTCTAAAATTAGTAAACATTAATTTTTTTTAATTTATTGATTTTACTGAGAGAAGAAGGCAGAGAGAGAGAGAGAGAGAGAGAGAGAGAGAGAGAATGAGAGGGAGGGAGAGAAAATGAGAGGGAGAGAGAGAGACAGGAACAGTAGGCTGTTCCTGCATGCGCCCTGACCCAGAAGGGACCGGCATTCTCTGAGTTCCTGGATGATGCTCTATCCAACTGAGCTATCCAGCCAGGAACAAAGTACATTTCATAATTTGAAAAGAGGTCATATCTTCTCTATCTACTGATACCAAGAATTATTAAATACTTATTTTATAAATAAGGAAAATAGATAAAACCAAATAAGATTAAAAACAAAATTTAAAACTAATTTATAAAAGTCAATTCTTGGCCAAACTAATATAATACCATGAACATATAATACCATGGAATAAAAGGCTGTTGAGAGAGAGGTTAACCAGAAAAACTAAAATCATTCAGACTGTGTTAGTTAATAAAATTCTCCTAGATAATATTTTTCTGGGCTCCCAATACATTTATTGAAATTGACTAAACTTTTCCAATTTTATATTAGCAGAAATATCATTCAAAACCATTTGAAAGTTACCAGTTTGTTGATCCAAAAGTATTTAGTAACAATTACTTCATAGAGCAACTATTTTTCCAAGCTAACTCTTTTATATTTCACTTTCAGCCTGTGTGGTTTTGGGTTCAGGCAACTGTGAAATGTGTAAGTAAAGACAGAAACAAGTCTTTTATTTGGTAAGAGTGAAGGGATATATTTCTTCCACTTTCTGTGATTTCAGTTTAGGTTTGAGGAAGAGCAGAGAGTCAATGGAAATCCCTGCATAATGATGTGGTAAAAAAAATTGTGGCATTAAAAAAAATGTACCAGAAACTTCTCTGAAACCATTAAACCAGGGGTCCCCAAACTTTTTACACAGGGGGCCAGTTCACTGTCCCTCAGACCATTGGAGGGCCGGACTATAAAAAAAAACTATGAACAAATCCCTATGCATACTGCACATATCTTATTTTAAAGTAAAAAAACAAAATGGGAACAAATACAATATTTAAAATAAAAACAAGTATATTTAAATCAACAAACTGACCAGTATTTCAATGGGAACTATGGGCCTGCTTTTGGCTAATGAGATGGTCAATGTCCGGTTCCATATTTGTCACTGCTAGCCGTAACAAGTGATATGACACGCTTCCCACGTCACCAGAAGTAGTACTGTACGTGAGCGACTCCGCACTTGCTTCCTCTCACTGACCACCAATGAAAGAGGTGCCCCTTCCAGAAGTACAGCGGGGCCGGATAAATGGCCTCAGGGGGCAGCATGCGCCCCTGGGCCATAGTTTGGGGACCATCACATTAAACCATTTCTGTGTAACAAAAATGTCAAAAAAAAAAAGAGATATACATAATTTAAAATAAAGTGTTTGCTCCCTACCTCCTAGAGATCACTTTATAATAAAGGAAAGGTGCCCAGGGGTGCATTACTTAGAAAAGACAAAATGTCACTTAAGGTGACCAATCTTCCTCCTTTAGGGAGGACAGTCCTTCTTTTGTAAGTTCTATCCTCCCTCGAAAAGTGTCCTCCTACATGTCCTCCTTTTTGATATTGGAAGACTAATCTGTAAATATCCGTATTCGAACAATGCAGAGTTGATCCATTGCATGTGATGTGACGTATTTGTATCTAAATGAGTTCTTTTTCTTACAATTATTATTAAAAATTAATAGGCATATAAGCATAATTATAAAATATTACAAATGGTTTTATTATGCATTTATCATATTATAGTGTATTATTGTTGTAATGAATAAAATGGGTTTTTTTATATATGATTTGTTTTCTTCAATTTATTTTTGTCTTTTTCCTTGTAAAAAAGTTGGTCACCTTAACTTTATACTTTCCTACATGAAATAAATACATTTAAGCAGCACTGTTATGGCGCTTGCGACTCTGGGCCATTGAGATGCTTCTGCGGCAGCTGGTGGCACTGGTGGCGCTGGTGGCACAGGTGGCTTGCGTGGACGTGGGCGGTGAAGGCTGGCAGCCACTGTAGCCTCAGCACCGCACCAGTCGGTGCACTAGGACTCCGTGAGGCATCGTCCAGCTCCTCCCACCCCGGAACCTCGGTTTTCATCTGTCCTCCTGCATACCCACCGACCCCTCCCACCCCGGAACCTCGGTTTTCATCTGTCCTCCTGCATACCCACCGACCCACACCCCACACCATCTTTGGGATCCAGATCCCTGACATCGCCTGTCACAAAACATGACTCATGATTTCAAACCTGGAGACCTCATCTTTGCCAAGATGAATGAAAGGTTATCCTCATTGGCCGGCTCGAGTAGATGAAGTTCCCAATGGAGCTGTGAAACCACCCACAAACTACCCATTTTCTTTTCTGGAACTCATGTGACGGCTTTTTTAGGCCCAAAGGATATACTTCCTTACTCAGAAAATAAGGAAAAGTATGGAAAACCAAATAAACGAAAAGGCTTTAATGAAGGTTTATGGGAGATAACAATCCAAAAGTGAAATTTTCAAGTCAACAGGCATCAACAATCAAATGTATCACCTCATGTTGAAGTTGAAGAAAAAGAAACTAGTGTTTCAAAGAACATACTGAACATGAAGAAAAAGCCAGCAATGAGGATGTGACTAATGCAATGGATATGACCACTCTAAAAACTGCTGGAAGAGGAAGAAAGAGAAAGGCAGGAAATCGAGTAGAAACCAAGGTGGCAGGAGTCATGACAACAGCAGCAGCATCTGCTAATCTAAAAGTCCGCCCTGGCTGGTTGGCTCAGCGGTAGAGCGTCGGCCTGGCGTGTGGGGGATCCGGGTTCGATTCCCGGCCAGGGCACACAGGAGAAGCGCCCATTTGCTTCTCCACCCCCTCCCCCTCCTTCCTCTCTGTCTCTCTCTTCCCCTCCCGCAGCCGAGGCTCCATTGGAGCAAAGATGGCCCGGGCGCTGGGGATGGCTCCTTGGCCTGTGCCCCAGGCGCTAGAGTGGCTCTGGTTGCAGCAGAGCGATGCCCCGGAAGGGCAGAGCATTGCCCCCTGGTGGGCGTGCCGGGTGGATCCCGGTCGGGCGCATGCGGGAGTCTGTCTGTCTCTCCCTGTTTCCAGCTTCAGAAAAATACAAAAAAATAAAAAATAAAAGTAAAGTCCTAGAAGAGGACGACCTGCAGCTATAGAAGTCAGGATTCCAAAACCTAGAGGCAGATCCAGAATGGTAAAACAGACCTGTCCTTCAAGAGACTGACATGGTATCTGAAGAAGACAAGGGTAAGAAAAAGGCTCAAGAGGAAAAACAACCTAAAAAGCAGCTTAAAAAGGATGAAGAGGGCCAGATGGGAGAAGCCAAGAAAGCCAGACAAAAAAGAGGGGAAGAAAGAAGTTGAATCAAAAAGAAAAATTTAGCTAAAACAACAAGGATTACATCAACCTCTGATTCTGAAGAGGAAGGAGATGATCAAGAAGGCGAAAAGAAAAGGTGGGAGAAACTTTCAGACTGCTCATAGAAGAAATACGCCGAAGGGTCAACGCGAGAAAGCAGCAGCAGACAGGAAGCACAAGCAAGAGGAACAAATGGACAGTGAGCACCAAATAACATGTAATCTACAGTAATAAAAAAGATATCTCATTTTGGGCTCTAAGCATTAATCCAGTTACTGAAAAGAAAGTACAAGTGGAGCAAACAAGAGATGAAGATCTTGAGACGAACTCATCGGACTGAATTTCCTCCTCACCCCCTTTAGATAAAAGAATGTTCCAGATTCTAAATTGAGAACTTCGTTAATGGCATTATTACTGTGTTATGATTGTTAAATTTCCTGTAAAGTACACACTACATACTAAGGTCGGCAAAAGTTTTTTCGTAAGCTTACAATGAAGCTTTGTGTATGAAAATTAGAATGAGATGAGGAGGTGGTGGTTGTACATTATTTCATTTAGAAAATATAAAAATTAATTTTGTTTTGAAGTTAGGTGTTACACTGGCACAGTTACTATACCTCAGAGAATAGGGCAGTTGTACCCTTCCCTTGACATTCCTTTGTTGTTTAATTCTTTAAAATTTTAATTGTTTTTTTAATCCTGAGAGATTAAAGATAGCCTTGTTAACAAAAATAAAAATGTAACCAAAAATTTTAAATAAAGTTTTTTTTAAAAAAAATGAATACATTTATATTATTCCTGAACTTAGAGCATTTTGAATCAAATCTACTTTTAAGTAACACAATATTTTCAATGAACTAAAAACAGATTTAGCCCTGGCCAGGTAGCTCAGTTTGTTACAGTGTCCTCCAGAAATGCCACGGTTGCATATACAAGAATCAACGAATGAAGGTATAAATAAGTGGAAAAACAAATCAATGTTTCTCTCTCTTTCTCCCTCTCTCCCTCTTCCTCTCTCCATCTAAGATCAATAAAAAAAAATATTAAAAAAATAAAAACATTTAACTAAGCCACTAATGGTATTTTTAAGTCAAAATTTTCAACCTTTCTATACAATGGTAAAGATACTTAACATTACACAGGTTTCAAAATATTAGCATATTATGTTTTTTACATAAAGAAGTTATTTGTTCATTTCCAAAGTTTCAATGAAAGAAAAACTTATGTTGAAAGTATTATTCTTATTAGCTACAAAGATTACAATGATTATTAATAAAGAACATAGAAGTTGTTGAAACAGTTAAAAGTCTAGCCTCTGAATGGTCAGTCAGTCCATTATAAAGTGGCTGACTATAGGCCAATATTTAAACTGTGAAATCTCAGTATCACCATTATAGATATGGGAAAATAACAGAATCTACTTCACTGAGTTGGTACATAATAACAATGAACTCTCACAAGTGCTCAGCTCAATGCTGGCATGACAGTGATGAGATTTTCATGACTGTTTGACCTTTGAAAGTTACAAAATAAATGAGTCTAATCTCTTCAGTGTCCAAAATTTTTCATTTTTCTCCATTTTGAGCAAGTCTTTTCTTTTTTTTCTTTCTACCTTGTCTTTTTCTACACTCTTTTCCAAGTTTCCATCAAATCCAAGACGACTCTGGCCATCCAAGTCTTCCCACTAAGGGGCGCTAACATGCTGGCCTTGCCCACACTTACTATCTTTGCCTTTTCATATTCGGCTGATTTTAATTACCGAAAATAATACTGCAACAACTTTCGTTTTTTAAACACTTTAAATACAGTCCATCACTATTTTTTAAAATCATAAAACGATGACAAAATGTTTCAAATATATTTGAAACACATTGTGGATCCCCACAATGTGTTTCAACCCAACTTTTTTAAAACTCTACACCGACAGATCATTATGAGTGATGTACAAAAGATTACACACTATGGGGAGATAACTCTAAAAAGAAATCACAGTCATAGCTTCTAGACCTTAAAAAAAGAAACAATATACAAATACTTGCAATAAACCATTAATAAAGAAATTATCAGTGTTACTACCCTCTTTAATATTTAAGGGAAAAAACAGTAATCTAAGTAACTGGATAAATATATTCTCTCTGGCCTTAAAACCAGGACCCACATAAGATTGGATCCAAATTACCCAAAGATAAATAATTTCAATAGAAAATCTTTGGTAAATATTTTTGGGTCCCTCATACTTATACATAACAGAAAATGTCACCCATTTGACATAATAAATTACGTAGAGACAAGGGATATCACAGGAAGAAAAAACTACCTGGGATCCCTTTGCAAACTTGCTTCATGTTTCTGGCATTTTTCACCCTGACCTACAGGCCTTTATAACTCTTTGTAAAGCTAAGAAGATTCTCTACATCATTTTGCAAATGTATCCGTGTTCAGGACAATATTTAAAAAGGCAAATATTTACCAAATTAAAATTGTATACCTGAAAAACCAAAGGAGGTGGAAGAGGACAGAAATAGAAGACCCAGGACAGCCTCTGCACTGCCATATATATCCTGAGAAAGTCATACAACCACCCTGAACCCCTAATCCAGAAAAAAACCTACTCTTTTACACTTACAAGTGAAATGAAATCATGCATGTTAAACACACTAGTAAACTAAATGGAACATATCCATATAAACACATGTAAACCTGAAAACCAATTCCATTTCAAAGAAAGTTTCCAAAGTAATACCAGAGCTGTTCTAAAACAAGCTCTCATCCTCCAAAACTTAAAAAGTGCAGATCATTCTCTTTTAGGCACATGGAATGTCACTGTATAACTCAAAACAACTTGTGGTGAATTTCTCATTAAGGAGGAAATTGTACATGGTGAACATGGATTTTTCAAAGACCTTTAAAACTGACTCAGTTACTGAGTAGAAGCTGTATACCATTTTCCAGAGAAATCTGAAAATTATAAGAAATTTCCCAAAAGAAGTAATATATAAGTCATCA
The DNA here is from genome assembly GCF_036850995.1 of Saccopteryx leptura. Classification (NCBI taxonomy): domain Eukaryota; kingdom Metazoa; phylum Chordata; class Mammalia; order Chiroptera; family Emballonuridae; genus Saccopteryx; species Saccopteryx leptura. The sequence continues at coordinate 364,969,994 of NC_089503.1, read as the reverse complement.
AATAAAAATATTTTAAAACATCAAATCAAAGATAAAGGTAGTTTGATAAATAAAATAAATTTTAATCTTAATCCATTTATGTGGTAAAAAGTAAATAACTATTTGAAAATTTTATCTGTAACCTTCTATGTATCTCTTATTAGTAGCATTTTTTGTGACAGAGACAGAGAGAGGGACAGATAAGGACAAACAGACAGGAAGGAAGAGAGATGAGAAGCTTCAATTCTTCATTGCAGCACCTTAGTTGTTCATTGATTGCTTTCTCATATGTGCCTTGACTGGGGGGAGTAGGGAGGACAGCAGACCGAATGACCCCTTGCTCAAGCCAGTGACCCTGGGCTCAAGCTGATGAGCCTTGCTCAAACCAGATGACCCCACACTCAAGTCAGTGACCTCGGGGTTTCAAACCTGGGTCCTCTGTGTCCCAGTTTGACACTCTATCCACTGTGCCACCACATGGTCAGGCTATTTTTGAAATACCTGTATTATATAAATAATGTTATATCCAAATCATTGTATTTATTGTGTAACTCAGCCCATTGTGAATTTTATGTTTATACAATGTGTATCATTTTTTTCTACTAAAAATAATGAGATGATAGACTAATAAGCACTCACTAAAAAAACAAAATTAAAAGGAATTATATTAGTTTTCAATTGACCTATGACAAATCACCACACAGTGACTTAAAACAGAATTTATTCTTTTATAGTTCTGTAGGTCAGAAGTCTAGCATAGGTCTCACTGGGTAAATTCAAGAAGTTGGCAAGGCTGAACTCTTCTCTGTAGTCTCTAGAGAATAATTTATTTCCTATTTTTTCAGTTACTGGCAAAATTGAATTACTTGCAGTTGTAGAACCAACATCTCCATTTTCTTTCTGGCTATAAACTGAGGGCCATTCCCAGTTTATAGATGAAACTACATTCCTTGGCTCAAGGACTCCTTTTTTTATATTCAGTGTCAGCAATGGCCAGTCAGATCTTTTTCCAGTTGAATATTTTTACCCATTCTTTATCCATTATCTTCTACTTTCAATTATATTTTATTAGATTGGGCCCACCTAGGTAATCCATGATAATCTCAAGGTCATTAACATCTATCATATCTGTAAAATCTCTTTACCATGGTATTTACCATATTCTCAGGTTCTGGGGACTAGGATGTGGCTATCTTTCTGGAGGTGGGGGAGTCATTATTTATTCTACCTCAGAAACGGTATATATTACCCCAGGATAAGATAGTTACTATGTTACTTAATTAAACTTACCCAGTACATTAAAAAGATGGGGATCATCTAATCTGTAATTATGAGGCCTTCATAATGCTACTGACAAAACCAGTCAAGAATAATACCTAAAGCCTGACCAGGCAATGGCGCAGTAGATAGAGCATCAAACTAGGAAGCAGAGGACCCAGGTTCGAAACTCTGAGGTCGCCGGCTTGAATACGGGCTCACCAGCTTGAGTGTGGGGTCACTGGCTTGAGCATGGGGTCACTCAGTTTGCTATAGCCCTCAGTGAAGGCACATATGAGATAGCAATCAATGAGCAACTAAGGAGACTAAAGAGCCACAACAAAAGAATTGATGCTTCTCATCTTTCTCCCTTCCTGTCTGTCCCTATCTGTCCCTCTCTCCGTCTCTGTCACAAAAAGAAATAAAAATGAAAAAATAATACCTAAAAAAGAAATCTACAAACTGATCTAATTTGTTACTACAAATTTAAGTGGCTTTTACTACTATGCTGGGAAATCAAATATAACTGAATTAGATCTAAAGTTGAACATGGTTAAGTAAGGCTTGTTTCAGGGTGCAGGATGCAGCGAGTATTCAGCATTAAAAAATAGACTCAGATTTGGAAGAGTGGCCTAATGTAGTAGGTGCTGCATATGGCCCAGTGGTGCAGCCTCCCCAATCACCTGAGGTGGGAGCACCAGGTACTCCCCAGTGTGGGCTGTCTGGGCGACAGAGCAGCCCTACCTAATACATAGAAACAAACATAGGGAAGCATCCTAAATGCAGACATAAAGGAATGGGTCCAAAACGAAAGAACAAGAGAAATCTCCAAAAAAATAACTAAATGAAATGGAGGCAAGCAAACTACAAGAAACGGAGTTCAAAACAATGGTGATAAAGTTGCTCAGGGAACTTAGTGAGAACTTCAACAGCATGAAAAAAGACATAGAAACCATAAAGAATAACCAGTCATAAATGAGAAGGCTACACTAACTGAAATAAAAAATAAATGCCCTGGCCAGTTGGCTCAGCGGTAGAGCGTCGGCCTAGCGTGCGGAGGACCCGGGTTCGATTCCTGGCCAGGGCACACAGGAGAAGCGCCCATTTGCTTCTCCACCCCTCTGCCGCGCCTTCCTCTCTGTCTCTCTCTTCCCCTCCCGCAGCCAGGGCTCCATTGGAGCGAAGATGGCCCAGGCGCTGGGGATGGCTCTGTGGCCTCTGCCTCAGGCGCTAGAGTGGCTCTGGTCGCAACATGGCGACGCCCAGGATGGGCAGAGCATCGCCCCTTGGTGGGCAGAGCTTCGCCCCATGGTGGGCGTGCTGGGTGGATCCCGGTCGGGCGCATGCAGGAGTCTGTCTGACTGCCTCTCCCTGTTTCCAGCTTCAGAAAGATGCAAAAAAAAAATAAAAATAAAAATAAATAATAATTTACAGGAATTAACAGGACAGTAGATGAAGCTGAGAATCAAATCAGTGATTTGAAACATAAGGAAGCAAAAAAATACCCAATCATAATAGCAAACAAAAAAGAGAATCTAAAAAAATGAAGATAGCATAAGGAGCATCTGAGACAACTTTAAAAGTACCAATATTTATACCATGGGGTGCTAGAAGGAGAAGAGAAAGAGCAAGAAATTAAATATGTAAAATGAAAAAATAATTACATAAAACTTTCCTAACCTGGTAAAAGAAATAGACATACAAATCCAGGAAGCACTGAGAGTCCTAAACAAAATGAACCCAAAGAGGCCCACACCAAGACACAGTATAATTAAAATTCAAAAATTAAAGACAGAATCTTAAAAGTAGCAAGAGAAAAGCAGTTAGTTACCTCCAAAAGAGCTCCCATAATACTGTCAGCTGATTTCTCAATAGAAACTCTGCAGGCCAGAAGGGATTCACAAGAAATATTCAAAGTGATGAATAACAAGGACCTACAAACAAGATCACTCAGCAAAGCTATTATTTAGAATGGAAGAACAAATAAAGATCTTCCCAGACAAGAAAAAGCTAGAGGAGTTCATACCACCAAACCAGTATTACATGAAATGTTAAATGGTCTTTAAAAAAAAAGATTAAAAAAATGAACAATAAAATGGTAATAAATGTATATATCTATCAATAATTAAATCTAAAAATAAAAATAAAAATAAATGAACAAGCAGAACAGAATCAGATTCATAGACACAGAGAACACTTTTACAGTTACCAGATTGGAGGGGAGTTGGAAGAATGAGAGAAAAGGTGAAGGGATAGAGAAGTACAAGTTGGTTGTTATGGACGAGTCAGGGATTGCAAAGTACAGCATAGGGAATATAGTCAATAATATTCTAATAACTATGGATGGTATCAGATGAGTATGAAATTTATCAGGATGACTACTTAGTTATATAGTGTCTAATCACGGCGGAGAGGGGAAATCCTGAAACTAATATAATATTGTATGTCAACTGGAATTGAAAACTAAAAAATGATTAATAAAATATACCCATATAATGTATTATGTTCATGTAAGTTACTATATTAATAGAAGTAGAACAATACATTTCAAAAGATACTAAACATGCATTTTGTAAAATTTATCATTACTTATTAAAAACTTTTCCTAACCCAGGACTAGGACTTGGTAAAACTGAATCTGAAACAACTGGAAACTAATTATAAACATCAGACTGATCAAACAATAAACATTCTACTTAAGATTAGGGATATTGCACAGGCAGCTTTGAAGTAGTAATTTCACTTAGAGTAGTATATATCCTTTCTGAAAAATATTTCCTATGTATGTGGGAATATATGAAACATCAATAGGAAAGGTTAAATGAAATATACCCATGCATAAGCATAACATTCATTGTAAAGTTAAAGTTTCAATGGGCATGGTTTTTTATTTTAAAAATATGTAGATGCTTTGTTTATATATTTGAACATAAAAAGAAAAAGTGTGAAAAGAATTTTACTGAATGAACAATAGCTATTATCTCTGGGAATGGGAATGGAACTTGGATAAGACAGGCTTTCAAATTTACAACATATTTCTATATATTTTGCCTATTTAAGAGAAGCTAAATAATAAAAATGTATAATAAGTAACAAACAATGAATAAAATAAATATAAGTAAATAATAAAATATAACAAGTGTATAATAAAATTTGGCAAGGCAGTTTTTATATTTCAAAAAATTCTTAGAAAAATAATCTAAGACTTTTTTCTTCACATTTAAGTCATCAAAGAAACTGCTGTTAAACATCAGTCTTACAAAATAATAAGGTCATGCTCTTAATGACTGTGGCTATGGTTGAGTACAAGAAAACGCTAAAACAAGAAAGAAGACTCAGATCAATTCTGGAAGGGTCTTAATGTGGCACACTTCTGTGACTTCAGACAATAATGCACGTCTCAGTTATAATAAGACAATAAAGCTTATTAAAGCTCAGTTTTCAGGACTTGGTAGGTTATTCTTGTAGATAAATTTTTACATGTTGCTAAGGATAAACTGCCAGACAAAGGCACCAATTTCTTAGGGAAGGACAATTCTGTGTTCAAGAAACAATATTTTTGATAAAAGAGCTAGGAATTTGCCACTTGACAAGATGAGCCTAACTAGCGAGCATTTCCCCACCTCCCCACATTAACAGAAGTTAACCCTTCTGAAATAAAAATAATACTGCATATCTAGAATTGAAAGCTTGTATTATTAAATACTATGTATTTTTTTAATTTTAGGAAAATTAATCACCTAAAATGTATATAAAATTGAAACAGAATAAATATAAATTACCTAATTCCTACCTTTGTGAAGATTTACCTATATTTCATAAATAAGTTTAGTCTAATTGCATATAGATATACTTTTTTTTACAAGGTAGATTTGTTTCTGAGATTATGTCAAAAAATAATAAAGTATTTTAAATATACAAGGGAACTGAATCCACTTGGAAATATAATTTCAAATTATGATTTATGGGAATTTTGAAGCTTATTTAGGCAGAGGAAGCTTATTAAAGCACATATAGTCTAAAAGGATAAAGTCATAATTCCATTTTCCTTTACCAATGTCATTAAAATAAATAGTCCTCAGCTGGGTACCATCTTTCTACTACTTTTATATTCCTGTTTTGATTAAGTTGTTTCATAGCCTCTACATTACTAGTTATCAAACTTTATATCAGACAAACATAGGGCAGTGATTAAAAATACAGTGTCTTGGCCCTGGCCGGTTGGCTCAGCGGTGGAGCGTCGGCCTGGCGTGCGGGGGACCCGGGTTCGATTCCCGGCCAGGGCACATAGGAGAGGCGCCCATTTGTTTCTCCGCCCCTCCCCCCTCCTTCCTCTCTGTCTCTCTCTTCCCCTCCCGCAGCCAGGGCTCCATTGGAGTAAAGATGGCCCGGACGCTGGGGATGGCTCCTTGGCCTCTGCCCCAGGCGCTAGAGTGGCTCTGGTCGCAGCGGAGCGACACCCCGGAGGGGCAGAGCATCACCCCCTGGTGGGCAGAGCGTCGCCCCTGGTGGGTGTGCCGGGTGGATCCCGGTCGGGCGCATGTGGGAGTCTGTCTGACTGTCTCTCCCTGTTTCCAGCTTCAGGAAAAAAAAAAAAAAATACAGTGTCTTGGGCTTCAGCTCCTGATTCTGAGTCACTAGGACAGGGCTAAGACCAGAAAACTGAATTTTAACTGATACCCCTGGTGATTCCAATTAAGCTCATCTAAGGATCACAGTTGGAAAAGTGTTCTTTTATAAAAAAAAAATCACAAAGACTCTTAAAAATTATCTGTATTGGAGATGGTAAGCTAAGAGAGTCATCAAGGAGTTTTTAATTTGATTTTCCTTCTCCCAATTACATTTTATATAATCCATTTTATGTCCATATATAAATTTAAGTACTATATATAAATTACTTTCCCACAAGTCTTGGACACCTTGATCAAAATTTATAACACTTTGCTCATGATTAACTTCATTTTTCTTTAATGTCTTTTAAGAGTCTTAACCTGCCACGAGTTTTTTACACACACCTTTATAGCCTTCATTTCTTAAGTGAATTTCCTATTTCCCTAACTGAAGAGCAAAATGTTCCATCTGAAACCACCTCGTACAATGGTGTACATTGATGACTGTTCAGTAAATATTAGTGACTGGCTATACATCTCAATAAGATTTGCAACAATTCTAAAGTACTCTTGTAAGGTTTCCCATTTTTGTATAATTAATCATTCCATTTTTTTTAAATTTGTTGTTCTGAAATTCTTTGTTTTATCTAATCCATCAATTAAGTGCCTTCATTTTTATGTAGATGGCAGAAGAAAATTCTATTACAACAAAAAATTATTCATAGTTTTTAGAATCAATACATCATCATAGGACTCCTTTGCCCTATTTAAAATTAATATTAATTTATCAGTTATTCTTTATCCTTGATTTGAAAAAGATTGTCATTTAAAAAACCTAGTCCCTATGTTTTAATAAAATTAAAAGAAATTTATATCCTAATATCCTGTCTTGATACTCTTCATCAGGTTAAATTCACTGTATGCCATTAGAGTAAAACATGGCTTCTGGAATGTATTTATAAATACTAGTCTCATGATTAATATAGCCTTTAGTTAACAACACACCTTGTATTTTATACAACTCCCAAAGCATGTATCCATGCCAAAAGCATTTCAAAACCACAATCTTTTAAAGAACCAAAGTTAAAATACGGCATAAACAGCTAACTATGACCTAACTAGGCATGTCTTTTTCAAACAATGGACCATTTCTGTTCAGTATTCAAAATTACAAAATTATTTTTATAAACCATTTCAGTACCTAAAACTATTGGCAATCAATTACCTAATTAGGTGCTTACCTCATTACCAACAACAAAAATGAATATTGGTATAAACAAAATAAATATTTTCAAGTGCTCTTTTTCAGATAATCTTCCTCTGTTTTACCATCCTTTAAATACATCCAGAACATAAATATTTTTTTCGTGTTAATTCTCAGAGGCATCATACATTTTCCTAGTATTCAAAGTGGTCACCCATACTCAAGCATTTTAAATATATTAAAACATAAAAAAAACAAGAAAGAGATCTTTAGAATGAAATGATCTAGTTACCAAAGTGTGCACCAAGGGTCATATAAAAAATATAGTTGTTTCCACCTCATTGAGTGTAGAATGAATGCAAAACATTCTCATTTCATCTGCTCAAATAGCAGTTCATATGGATCACAGAACCAGTATGAAAATAAATATGCCCTGTCTTGAGCAACTGTTTTGTTAATTCTGTATTTTTCATGCTTTGAAAATGGAGAATGTTTTTGGACTATTCAAGAATATCATATGAGTACCTCTGAGACATCAAAGATTTTTAATGCAGAAGTGTCTCTGGTCCCCATATAACTAAAGAACATATTTACTCAGGGAATATATTACCCATTCTGAGACTTAATCACGCATCATTTCTTACGTTCCATTGCATTTATTCCTCTTGTCATTTCAGGGTTCAATAATGCCTCTTTTAAATTATAAAAAAGTGAACAAAGAAGTGAAAAATTCAAATACATATATTTTAATGCTTATTAGTGATTTTACAATGACCATGTTAGAAAAGATTTTTTCAAAACAAAACCAACAAACATGATAATAGGCACAAAGCTTCTAAAGATAAAATCCACAATGTTGTTTTATAAAGTTGTTTGATGATGGGTTGGTTTTACTATGCCGATGAACTCATTTATAATAGGAAAGAATCAAAGAGATCTATGATTATCCATGGTGAGACTTTATTAATTAATTTATACAGATAAGAGGCGAACATTTGCTTTGTAAGTTTTAAGAAAAGATATACCGTTACAGTCATTACAATGCCAAACGCCATATTTTGGGAGACCAAAAAGGTGTAGATGTCACTTATAAGTATAGTCACTCCTCTAGATAATTGGACATTTACATTATTTAATTTAAATAAAACCTACTTCAAAATTCAAAGTGTTATCCTCAATCAAGTTTTAAAATCTAACCCTGGAATTATTAAAATAATAAATACAATTGAATTTCCTAAATTGCTAAATGTGGGCTGCCTTCACCCTAAAAGTGCCCTGTGAAATCCTTAGCAGATACCAGATTACAGTTGTTGCACTCAGCACATACCAAGGATGCGGCATTCCTGGTGCCCGCAGGGGGTGGGAGCAGGGGCAGTGTTGCAAATCCACACAAGACTTTTAAAGGCTTGCCATACAATCGCAAATCAAATAAAAACAAGGACAGAAGTAGTGAGTTTGTTTTCCTCTTTCCTTTCTTCTCTATCTAAATAAGAAATATAGTCAAGTAGACAAGAAAAGACACCTTCATTTTACTAGTATAATAAAGTAGATAGCAGTTCATCATTAACTTTTCCCAAGAATTCCATGCATGTCTTCAGTATATATGCATAAAAATGACAGGTCAAGTAATCACATCACAGAAAACGTGATTAAACAAAAGACCTATTTGTCTCTTAGGCAAATGATGACTTGGAAGGACTCAGCAGTTAACATTACACCATAAAGACAAGCACAACATGTGGTTTAGCAAGAATTTGAAAGGCATGAGGAAAGGAAACAATAAAAGCCTCTATGAGCCCATGTCCTCAAACACAATACAATGATCCCCACATCTTTATTCCTGGAAAAATGAGAAAGCAAACATTTCCATAATAAAAAGACTTAAGGCATCCTCAAGGAAGAAATGTGTGCTCACCTCCAAAGAGCCAGAAAAATGTGGCATCCTTTTCTCACCCTCAATCATGAGGCTCCAGGGATCTCGGTTTAAGCAGTGGAAACCGAGTCCTGCCTACACATCTTCACCACAAGCCATAAGGCTCTCTGTGTATATGCCAGTGAGTGGTTCAGACTGCCTTAAGAAAGTGTTGCACTAAAGACAAGATGCCATCAGGACTGAGGGTCCAGCCATGAAGAGCTACAGCACAGAAGCAGTGGGAAGACTGCCACTGTAGGTAATCTGGTCAGCAACACCTGGCCATGGCAGAAAACTGACCAACATGATAATTTGGTCTCAAAGCTGCCTGATCAAAACTTAATTTAAAAAAATGAATATTTCCAGTTCTAATTTTTCAACAACTGGTAAATTTAGCGTGCTGCTGTCCTGTACTGCCCTGTCCGCCGCCCAAATCCACCCAAGATATAATCAGTGAATCTGTGAGAAGTTAGGAAAACATATTTCCAACATTCGAGGATTCCTTGAAACAATCTGGCTGTTCTTAAATCCCTGGCACAAAAATGAAAATGTAGTCTGACAAACTAAGCCACTCTTAATGAGGAGGAAATGGTGTAAAACACTCTAAATCCAGGCCTTAATTTGTTTTATAATGCATTACAAATACATGTTCATGGGGGAAAATAAAAGCAAAACTAAAACATAAACATCAAAAAACCAACTGGGGCCCTGGCCGGTTGGCTCAGTGGTAGAGCGTCGGCCTGGCGTGCGGGGGACCCGGGTTCGATTCCCGGCCAGGGCACATAGGAGAAGCACCCATTTGCTTCTCCACTCCCCCCCCCCTTCCTCTCTGTCTCTCTCTTCCCCTCCCGCAGCCAAGGCTCCATTGGAGCAAAGATGGCCCGGGCGCTGGGGATGGCTCCTTGGCCTCTGCCCCAGGCGCTCGAGTGGCTCTGGTCCTGGCAGAGCATCGCCCCCTGGTGGGCAGAGCGTCGCCCCCTGGTGGGCGTGCCGGGTGGATCCCGGTCGGGTGCATGCGGGAGTCTGTCTGACTGTCTCTCCCCGTTTCCAGCTTCAGAAAAATACAAAAAAAAAAAAAAGAAAGAAAGAAAAAAAAAAGTTATACAGCAAGAGCCTTTCTCTTTAAAAAAAAAAAAAAAACCAACTGGGAGGGAACATAGCAGAGAAACTGAAGCTGGATTAAACCATGTTTACCACGCGGATTGTAGAGTGGAGGGCAAGGAGAAAGGTCACGTGAGACACCAGACCCGGGAACTTGGCTAGAACCACCCACATCCATGCCCGCCAAAAAAAAACCTCCCAGGAGCCCTTTGAAAAAAGCGACTGTCCGTCAGCCATTGAGATTTCACCACATCATATTAGCTCAACCACCCTACAGACCCTTTAAATATCCCCCACACGGGTCACCCTATGCGAATTCTCTGGCCTCTGTCCCCGAGACCAGAGAACCTTGTCGAGCGGGAAGCGCTGTACTCAATAAGGCCTTTTATTATTCCACACTTGGTGGTTCCGGCCCCTTCCTTCTTCCTCAGCAGGAAAAAAATACCTTACAGGGATCCCTTCATATGCATACATAGTCAAGTAGTATTACATTTTTAAACTCTGGTTTATATATATTATACCAGACATTTCAACTGTTCCAATTTTGCAATATAATGACTAGTACAGGGAAGATACATGGAGTCCACATTACTACATACAATGGGGGAAATGTAGAAAAATTAGGAAGTAGGTAAAAATAAGTTTTTAAAAACACGTGAGACTTGGATAAAATTAATGATACAGAAAATACTAGTGACTGAGGAGCCTTGCTTTTAACCAAACTGTCATTTAAACTTGTTTAATCTATTTGCTTTAAGTCCAAATGTTTGTGATCAATACATGTGCTACTAAGAGTGTGAGATATGTAGCAGTCTGTAGACAACATCTCTTTTTTACATAGGTTCATTACATAAATGATTGTTAAGTATTAGAGTAGAAGAAAAGCCCAGTATATTGGTTTCCTTTGGTTGCTATAAAAAATTGCCATAAGCTTATTAGATTAAAACAACTGAATTTTATTCTCTCACAGTTTTGGAGGCCAGAAATCTGAACTCAAGGTCTAGACCAGGGGTCTCAAACTCGCGGCCCGCGGGCCGCATGTGGCCCGCCGAACAATTTTGTGCAGCCCGCAGACTAATCCACGAAGTTCAAAATATTTTGGATAAAATTAAGTAAGCCTAGGGGCCTACTTGTATTTTTCATTTCTCTAGCATCCTAGCTAGATATTAGCTTAGTTAACAGCAGTTGTGATGCGAACTACAGTTTCTGATCATTTTGTGACACTGAAAAGTGTTGCGTAACAGTTGCCTTTTTTAGACCTAGTGCGGCCCCCGAAGGGCTGTGATCTTGCTCTGCGGCCCACATGCTGAGTTGAGTTTGAGACCCCTGGTCTAGATAGAGTTGCACGGCCCCAGAGGCTCTAATGGAAAAGCCATTCCTCGCCTCTCCTATGTTCTCGTAGCTGCCAGCATTCCCTGACTTGTGGCCTCATCACCCCAATCTCAGCCACTATGTTCTCTTTGCCTTCTCTGAGAAGCTTCAGTTCTGCTCTTCATGACTTTCAACTGACTGGATCAGGCCCATCCAGGAAATCCAGGATAATTTCCCCATCGCAAGAACTTTACTCAGATCTCCAAAGACCTTCTCAAAACCAAATTTATAGAAATTCTTCTAAATTTTCCTTGAAATCTGGCCCACGATTTCTTACTGAAATTGTATTAGTCCCCATTTTTACATGTCTATTCTAATTACCCAAAGCTTAGTCCTCCTAGTTAAATGCCCTCATTGTTACCTAGGTATGTTTCATGTAAAGTTATACATGTTACATGAAACCTCCCCCAGCCAGAATGGATTCTTCTTGGTTGATTCCTAGTTTATTGCTCGGTCTTCCTGTGCCTCTACCTATGTGATAAGGTTTTGAGAGTCATCTTTTTTCATATTACCCACGTGCAATTGATCTTTGAGTTTTACTGGTACCATTTAGTTCATTCCAAAGAGTCCCAAACTCCCAATCCCAACTCTGAATGCTCTTGCCTTAGCTGGAACTGGAGGTGACAAAGTTCTGCTACTGGGCTCTGTCCTCCATCTCAGCTCGCCTTCCATGCCTTCTCTATTCTGCTGTCAGAGTGATCTTTCTGAAACTCTCTAAATCTGATCAACCTACATCCCTACTTAAAACCACTTTCAGATTTATATCCAAATAGCTTAGACATATAAGGTCCTTCTTGATTTGGAGTCTACCTACCTCTACACCCCCATCTGGTGTTTTCTTCCCACCTCCTCTATGTATCCTTGCAGCCTAAACTAGAGGCAACTTTCTCAAAGTATCATAATTTACTTTACTTTTGTGTTTTGAAACATGCTATGGACTTCTGCCTTCCCAGTCCAAAGAACTGGCCAACTCCCATTTATATTTGAGAATTTGGTCAAGAGGTCATCTTGTTTAAAAATGTATCCTTAGCTTTCACATATGAGTGAAATCATATAGTTCTTTGTCTTTCTCTGCCTGGCTTATTTCACTTAGCATAAAAATCTTCAGGTCCATCCATGCTGTCGCAAAAAGGTAAGATTTCCTTCTCTTACAGCGGAGTAGTATTCCCAATGGAATAATACAGCTTTTTTATCTAATCATCTACTGATGGGCACTTGGATTGCTTCCAATTCTTCATTATTGTAAATAAGGCTGCAATGAACATCAGGATACATATATGCCTTTGAAATGGTGTTTCAGATTTCTTTGGATATATTCCCAGAAGTGGAATTGCTGGGTCATAAGGCAGTTCCATTTTTAATTGTTTAAAATAATTCCCTTTTGCTTTTCCCAGTGGTTGCCACAATCTGTATTCCCACCAACAGCGCATGAAGGTTCCCCTTTTTTCACATCCTTACCAACACTTGTTTGTGGATTTACTGATGATAGCCATTCTGCAGGTGATAGCTCATTGTGGTTTGAATTTGCATTTCTCTGATGATTAGTGACATTAATCTAATAAACAAACTAACAAATGAAATAGAAACAGACTCATAGATACAGAAAACAGGCTGACAGTGTCAGAGGGGAATGGGTGTTAGGGGCTACATGGAAAAGGTGAAAGGATTAAGGGAAGAAAAACACCCACAGATACAGACAACAGTATGGTGATTACAAGAGGGAAAGGGGAGTAGGAGGAGGCAGAAAATGGTAAAAGGGGGTTAAATGGTGATGGAAGAAGACTCGACTTGGGGTGAACAAACAATAGAATATATAGATGATGTATTACAGAATTGTACCCCTGAAACCAATATAATTTTATTAACCAATGTCACCCCAATAAATTCAGTTAAAAACAAACTTGAATGTGTAAAATTAATGTAAAATGCAAATGAATCAACATGTTCACCTTACTATGAAACAAGACCTTCACAGCTGGTCACCATCATGCTTACCCTACATGTGACTTCTGCCAAATACATTTCTTCTTCTTTTTATTATTTGGGGAATATTTTATTTCTGCCTACTCATACATTTATCAATATTTGCTGTCTATTCTGACATCTCAAACTTTCATTCTGAGATCATTCTCCTTTAGTTCTTTAACTCAGTCTGTCTCTGAAAAACCAATTTCATTTTCACTATTATTTGATTAAGTTTGATAAGTACATAATTCTACACTTCAGGTCTTTCTTATCTTTTCCTTTGTTTTCCTTGAGTTGCAACTCAATATATCTGTAAGTGGGGTTTTAAATATGTTCATACTCCATGGTTTTCAACCTTTCTCCTAAGGCTAAGAAATCATACATTTTTATCAAATCTAAGAAGTTCTTTACTTTTATTACTTCAGATATTTTATGTCTCCCATTCTCTCCATTTTTCTCTTGGAATAAAATTAGATTATTAGACCTGCTTTAAAAAAAAAGGAAGAAATAAAGTTACCAGTAGTACTGAATTACTACTAAGATTAAAAATGCTAACCTTTAAAATGCAAAGTATAAGCATGTAAATGTAACTGTACTTCAAGGCGGTACAGGGGGTCTTCGGATTATGACACAGTTCCGTTTCTATGAGTGACATAATCCAAATTTTGGTGTAGGTCCAAACACACCCTAGCCTAACACAAACGGAACACTTGTGCTTTTAATAGTCCAAAATGGCGTAGGTAAGCTTACTGGGGGACACCAACTCCCCTACTCATATGCCCCATTACTGAAAATTCTTCCACCGAGTGCAACCAAACTAGTTTGCCCATGTAGTCTGTAAGTATATCGCTAACTGCATAAGAGGAAACACTCATGTCTCGATTTTTTTAACTTTTTATGGGAGTGACCGTCATAAACTAGAAACGTTGTATGTCAAGACTGTGGTAACCCTAGGGCCCTCTGTACAATCATTTCCCAGTGAAATATAGCCTTTGTCCTCAAGTTGAATTCCAGGAGTTAGTTCATATTTACCAATCTACTTACATGGATGACTCATCATCCAGCTCCTATAAGCTGTGTTTAATTAACTTTAAAGCATTTTTTCTAAGAGCTTCTGTCCTTCCAAGTTAAGTACCATTAACTTTCTTGGCTGCCACATTATAGAGCAAATAACATAGTGAACATGTCCTTTTGAGTGGGGCCAAATCATTCATTATAAATACTTAAAACCAGCATCCACATGCAAAACGGAAGAGTCTTCATTTCTTGGTGTCACCAAAATATAAACTTTCATTTTTTCATGTTTTCAAAGCTACTTCACAAATGGTAAAGATCAATCTTCACAACCAAGTTGTCATTAATTGTCAAAATAACAGAATAGATTGTAATGTTAATTGTTCTTAATTGGAAGAGAATTAAGACCAGAAGAATTACATCCAGATAACATGGGAAGATTTCATAGGCTTAATCTATTCACTGTTTTCTTAACAAACTATTTCTCCTGGCATAGGAAACCTGAATGCCTCCCCACCACTTAGCAGGAAAGAGAGAGAAGTGGGAGAGAAGGGATACGGGATCCTTTCATGACTTTCCTGATCTGGTGGGAGAGGGACTGCAGTCTCACTTGGTAACTTCCAGTTTTCTATCAGGTTGTTTTAGGAGGACAGTGTACATGTAAAAACCTTCACTGTCGGTCCTGGCCAGTTGGCCTGGCGTGCGGGAGTCCTGGGTTCGATTCCCAGTCAGGGCACACAGGAGAAGCGCCCATCTGTTTCTCCACCCCTCCCCCTCTCCTTCCTCTCTGTCTCTCTCTTCCCCTCCCGCAGCCAAGGCTTCATTGGAGCAAAGTTGGCCCCGGCGCTGAGGATGGCTCTGTGGCCTCTGCCTCAGGCACTAGAATGGCTCTGATTGTGGCAGAGTGATGCCCCAAGATGGGCAGAGCATTGCTCCCTGGTGGGTGTGCCGGGTGGATCCCGGTCGGGCGCATGCGGGAGTCTGTCTGACTGCCTCCCCGTTTCCAACTTAAGGAAAAAAAGAAAAAAAAAAAACCCTCCACTATCCCACTGCCATGATTCCCTGCCCCAATTCCTTGATTGTGTTCTTTTTAGAGTTTTGTAATTCAGTTTTTGTTTTTTGCATCCTTTTGCCTTCTATCTCCACTATAAGGTTGTAAGCTTCTGTGGGGCAGACCTGTGTTCTTCTCCTCACTAAATCAATGCCGTACACATTCCAGGAATCCAGTAAATGTTGGATTGAAATATGAAGGCCCACGCTGCTTGGTATAAAAATTTATGCTAGTGCAAAAGCTCTAGACAGGGCTATGTCTTGAAAAAGTAGAGCAGGCAGGGCAGGAGAAAACGCAACCTGGTGTCTTTCTTCTGTTTGGTTTTATCAACAGGTTCACAGCAGTGTTCATTTCAAAGTAAATATACGCTGCTCACATTGCATTATGGTTGATATAGACTTGCTGATCATCTGCCCTGTGACACTGCTTCTGTGGTAAAAGGAGTCACTAATGCTTGCAAATGTCTGACACAAATATTTGGAACACAATCGACTCAAACTATGATCTGTTGCTGATGTCCATTGCTGCTTATTTCCCTCTTCCCTTTCACCTTCTCTCTCACCTCTCTGTTCTCCTCCCTGGTCCCGCTCGAGACTGTCTGCACTCACACAAGCATGAGCATATACACACTCACTTTATATTTTCTGAACAAAAATATAAACATAGCCAGTCTCATATCCAGTTACCAAGTCTTAGAATTATTCTTTAATAATTACAGGTCAGACATGTTGAACTCACACTATCTCTACTGACTTCTCTCCATTCCATTGAAACCCTAGTTAAGGCCTTGTTCGCCCATGCCAGCTCTGTCAAAACATCTAGATAACTGCTGTCCGGATGGCAGTCTCTTCTCATTCTGATTCATTCTACATACACCAGTAGCTCAGCACTGCCTCTGAAGCATTACTTGTCATCATGTTATGTCATCAGGTTCCTTTCCTATACTCCTGCAGCCTTTTGGATCACCCCATATATTGGTGCAATGGTTTCACACAATTTTTCACATTTCCTATGTGAGCCTCACAACAAACTTTTTCTTAATGAAATTTTCAAGGCAGGTGAATAAAGTTTACTTCCCAAGTTCACATTCCAAGATTTCCATATCATGATCCTAATCATCTTCTTAACTTTACTTGCTACCACCCAACAAGGACCTTTCACAGGACCTCATTAACATTGTATTATTCCCTTACTTCTAGGGCATGTCCTTCATCATCCTACTTGTGTGTCTTTACTTATATTAGTTCTCCCTCTCCTCTTCCTTTCATTTCCAGTCATCCTTTCATGACCAAATCTAATCCCAAAGCCTTGGTAAAAATTTCTCAGTCTCCTCATGAATCAAGGTTCCTTTCCTATACTCCTCCAGCCTTTCAGATCACCCCATATATTGGTGCAATGGTTTCACACAATTTTTCACATTTCCTATGTAAGCCTCACAACAAACTTGTGAAGTGGGCACCACAAGTAAGTATACTTTTTTGATGAGGAGAGAGGTTATCAGAGACGTGAAGTGACTCATCCAAGCTCACACAGCTGGAATGTGGCAAAGATGATCTCTGAGGCCTGCCTTCCAGCTCCATATTAAATGCATATTTGGAATTTACTATAATCTGCTTCAGGTTGGTTTTGCATCCTTATTTGTCATCTTCCAAACTATATTATAAGCTACTTGAAGGCAGTAGCTACGTAGAGAACTCGCCCCAGTGCACTGTAGTACACAAAATGAGAGTTCAATGAATATTTGGTTGAGTAGTTCTAAGCATAGTTCAATCCTTCCACCAATTTAAGGAGCTTTGGTGATCCCTCTTTCCCTCTGATGTCCAATATTCAGTTTCTGAGCACTCAACTGAACACTTTGTGGTAAACTGCAATAGATATTGGCTATTATTTACATTCTTGATTTGGTTTCTCCCAAAACTAATTGCAAATTCCCTAAAGATAGGTAACTTTTGACCCGAATAAAAGAAAGAACTGTGCTAGCAAATTTAAACCTTGGCCAAGCTGGCCATGAGTTGTAGAAATAGGAATTGGAAAAAACTGTCTTTCCAAAATTCATCTGAAGTTGAGTCATGTGACACACTTACTACAAATACATGTGTCTAGGATTCAGATTTTCTTCAAGCATATGTTTCTTTATCTTGATTCCTATTGAACATACAATCCCAGAAAGCATCCTACAAAACAATAAGCAGGTGGCAAAGTGACATTGACTAAAGGTTCATCAACAGACCATGTTGTTGTGCTCAACACGCGCTGCTGTGGGCATGACTGCTTGTGATTCATACTGTACATAAATTTCCTGCTAGAAAAATTCTTACTAGTTTGTGACAGAAGATTAAGTATTTCACTATTTGAAAGTGTTTCACAAAGAGCTTCTACAACTTCCAAATGTGGAAGCCACTAAAGAAGAATAGGATATCTGGGAAACAGATTTCATGACAGGAACAGAGCATCATTCCTTACAACTGAATTGACAAGGTACTCACAGGCTCTCCCCGCGGTCCATCCTGCCCTGGAGCTCCTGGAGGCCCTGCTTCTCCCTTTAACAACAAAAAGAAATAAAGAATGCCACTTTTAGGTATACTTATAAAATAATTGTATATGTTATATAATATTATATTATATTATATATTAAAGCTTATTAGATACAAAGACAAAACTAAAAATTACTTCGAGAGTATTCATATTAACTTTTCCTGACATCAAGTAACTTATTCTGAAATTCACAAAGTGACTATGTAAATATCAAATCTATACGTGGCAGCAGACAGTTAAGTTATAAAATAATTGTGGTCCGTATATTCATGAGAATAGGACACGATTCTTATCTCCAAAGTTTACATCAATCCATTTAACATTTATTTTTACATTTACTTTGAAAGTGTTCATCTTATTGGCTCTATTATAACCTTCCCTTCCAAGAGTTACATTCTAAAACCAAAGTAAGGTGCTTTCATTAAGAATGGAGTTATTGTCCTGGCCGGGTAGCTCAGTTGGTTAGAGCATCATCCCAATACACCAGGGTTGTGGGTTTGATCCCCAGTCAGGGCACATACAAGAATCAATCAATGAGAGCATAAATAAGTGGAACAACAAATCAATGTTTCTCTCTCTCTCAAAAATCAATCAATAAATAAAATTAAGAAACAGGTAATGAAGTTACATGTGGGTTATGACTTGAAATCATTTGGCACTTCAGTAGCTACTATTTAAAATGAATATCAAAAAATTTAGGTGCCTGTATGAAGTATAATAATTTTTTAGGTATATATCTTTACATTTTTATGCTCAAATTATTTAACCATCTTATTTTATTTTCACCATTTAGCATCCTAAAAGTGTTTCCCAAATGTAGGTGTTTTAAAACCTAACAGTCTTTAAAAGCCATGATTTTGTCTCTGTTCAGTGAAGTGTTAGATTATAACAAGTAAACACTTGTTTCATACCAGGGAGACCATTTCATTCTACACGAGAGCAAGAGACAAAGTAAAACAAAAGCACTTTTTAAAAATACTTCAAATGCCTGAATTGAAATAGGGGAAGTGTCTCAGAATACATGGTACTAAGCGTATGCCAACATATTGCTTTCCATCGTTTCACATTCTAATGAATTTCCCAAAATTATAAGAAATGAACCACAGAGGGAAGAACCAATAAAACTTGGCTAATATAATCAGCACTTAGGAGAACATTCAACCATATCACGTTATATAAACACGGAGTCTCTCACTTTTATGAATTCTTGCATTTCATTAGCACAGTGAAATACCAACTAAAACCAAACATTTCATCTGTTCCAATTTATTTACAAACACTAGCTGACAGCTGAGAATAGAGTGAGCAGAAGTATAATGCTTTCCTGTAAGTTAACCAAACCGGGGGAGGTCCTGCTGACCTAATGGTTCTACGGAAAAGCTTAAAAATTTCTGAGAAACAAAAATCTAATTTTTATCCACTTAATTTAAAAGCTACAACTTTAAAAGCCTGAAAATTTAGAGAAAAGGGACATTCCTGGTCCTAAATCATCAGGGAACTAACGCAATGACTATACGCTTACTCAACATTCAATTCCATAGGGAGATCCCTCCAAGTCAGAGGTTCTCAGGTATGGCTCCTCACAGCAGCCAGATCAGCCCCACTTCATGTGGAAACTTCTTCAAAGTGCAAAATTTCAGACCATACTGCAGACCTATGAAATCAGAAACTCTGGATGGTGGAGCCTGAACATCTGTTTTAACAGACCTCCAGCTGAGTCTGCTGTGGGAACCATGGCTCTGAGTCTTGAGGCCACCTAACTGCCCCTACCGTCAGGTACTATACTGTCATATGTGACTTGTTAAGCAAATCTGGAGTTTAGATCTTTTGTACCTACAATAAATGGGGGAGGGCACTTGTCAAATAATAGAAAAAACTAACTTGGAATTACATGACTACTTTGTTTGGTAAAATCTCTCCTTTTACTTCTCTGACTATAGATTCAAATGTTATTGTTTTATTCTAATTAGCAGGAGGGTTTGTTTTGGGGGGGGTTTTTGCTTGTTTGTTTTTTAAAGTAACCACCAGCAAGGTTAATCGATAATGAAATCCTACAATTATTTGAGGATTTAGTTTATCCTTATTCTTCCTACTTCTTGTTAGGACAGATAATCAGAATGATACATAAGCTATTCTTTATCATCTATAGCAGTGATTCTCAAATATTAGATCATCAGAATCTCCTACAGGGTTTGTTACTCTGCAGATCTGAGTCCCTGATTCCATAAGTCTGGAGTGGATCCCAATTGTTTGCATTTCTAACAGGTTTCCAGAAAGTGTTACTACTGCTGTTCTTGGGGCCACACTTTGAGACCCACAGCTCCTGCCCAGGTCATGAGAGAGAGAGACTTACATCTCCTTTCTACTCTTACAAGGTCCTCTATCTTTGAACTACACTAGCATTGTATAGCTTTACACTTGGCACTGAGTTTTATGATGGCTGGGTTGTTTAGCTGGTGTCTTGTTTATGAAGATACTGTTTTTCTGACTTGAACATTCTTTAAATGCAGAAAGCACATCTTACATGAGTTTTTTTTTTAATCACCTACAATATTTAGACTAGTGCTAAACAGAATGTAAGACTCTATATAAGGCTGTATATCCCATTCCTTACAAACATTTAAGAAAGGGAAATGGACTATTTATTTTTAAATGCTCAATTTCAAACAAATAAAATGGAAAATAAAAACATTTGTAGATAAGGCTACAGCATTTCTTTTTGGAAGATTATGCAAGTTAATTATCATAAAATGGGAGCCAATAATCTTTACCTAGAAGACTTCTCTTCATTATTTTAATGTGTCATTGGGAAATGGAAGGATGATTTCTTCTTGGCCATCTGTCTTAACATAATTGAACACAGTATGCAACTAATATGTGAAATTCAGTATTGTAACCAGAACCTAATCTGATCACTTGATTGCTTTGATAACCTTGAGAACCAGATACACATACACCAATTTGTTTGGCTGATGGAAAAAGTTATATAGCATGCCACTACCTCTAATTATCATTTTGCCAACTTATTAACTTCTTCCTTGATTAAAAAAATAATAATAATTGAGAAAACGTCATGCTAAACATTATTCCTCAACTCAATTTCTACAGCTATTATCAAAGATAATTTATTTTACAAAACACAACAACAAAAAAACTTATTTTTAAGAAGAAAATTTAACCAAAAACAGACATATGAAACTTGTACTGCATGTGTATCTCCTTTCATGCTGTGGTCTTTGGTACTTATCCACAAAAAAAATAAAAAAGGATGAAGAGTAATTTAGTCTGTGACCATAGTAATCCTTAAAATCAGGTAAAAGACGTATGACCATTACAACAGATTATAATTTTGAGGAAGATCTTTACTTTGTTATTAACCACTTTATTTTTACTTTGATCCTACCGCATGGCTTATTCTTCCTGTGTAAACACACTTCCAGCATGCCAGAGCTCGTACTGAATATAGAAGGCTGGGAAGCTCCTCCTGGCTGACGGGCCAGCAGGCCTGAGTTTAGAAGGCATCATCCATGGACAGGAACACACAAACCAGGCCTGGGATTCTAGTTTTGCCACAGGACTGACGCCACTTTTGAGTAAATTCTTTAAGTTCTTAATAGAACCTTAATGCCTAAGTGACATTAATACTCCCAATTTCATAGGTCTTCCTTTATTTTTGTTTATTTATTTATTTATTTATTTATTCATTTTAGAGGAGACAGAGAGAGAGAGAGAGAGAGAGAGAGAGAAGGGGGGAGGAGCAACAAGTATCAACTCCCATATGTGCCTTGACCAGGCAAGCCCAGGGTTTTGAACCAGCAACCTCAGTGTTCCAGGTCGACGCTTTATCCACTGCGCCACCACAGGTCAGGCCATGGTCTTCTTTTTTAACAAAAAATAAAGAGTCTTTGTGAAAATGCCTTGCACAGCTCTAAGCAAAGAAGGGGAGAACCACAAAAGTTAGCTACTCCATTGTCACCTAAAAAGGTGGGGTTTTAATGATCCTTTACTTTTATGATTTGTTTTAGCATTTAAATGTTTTTATATTTGTACTGCTATGGTTTGGCAATATAATTTAGGCAAAATGAGTATTTTTTAAATGTCAACATTTTAATCTTGTTAAAATGCATAATAACAATAAAGTCAATAGTTTAATTATCATATCCTATATTTGGAAAATATTACTTGGGTATAATGGTTTTCCAACAATTTGGTGAAAGAAATTTTCGTTGGTTATTAAATTATGGCTACATAATCTTGGACAAATTACCTCGCCTCTCCATTCCTCAGTTTGCTCATATGTAAAAGGGTAACTTTTTAAATTTTATAATTCATAATGATTTATGATATTAATGAGAAAATGCCTATAAAGTGCTGGGGAAAGAGCCAAGCATGTACTAAGTATCCAATAAATCATACCCTTCATTATAATCTGTCCTCTCCTGTGTTCACTTCCTTTCATATCCAGTTTATAAACCATGTGTCAGTATTTCAACTGCTCTCTAACTAAATTCTTACCCCTTTACCTCATGTTAATCTGCTTCACTTGCTTGTGCAAGACCCAATACTTAGTAAATCAAACTAAAAGCCTCTTCAGACCCAATGTTAGGCTTCTAAGTATAGACACAGGAGAGAAAAAAATAGTACAATAGTCATACAGATTGTAACTTTTGGCTTCAACTGGAATTCAGTTTGGCTTCTATACTTTGTTGACCTACTCTCTGTCGTATTTTCCAAATAGATATATAAAAAGTTATCCAATCAACAAAATCGCCTTTTTGTCCCCCTTGCAACAGACAACAACTCCCACTTCCTTTGAGAAAACAAGTCAGACATCTTGTCAACCAACCAACACACCTACCTGCATTGCATTTATTTTTACAGTGAAACAGATGATCTTTATACAACCTAAGGTAATTCTTCCAACTCTGTTCAGTATTCCATTCATTCCCCATTCCAAATGAGATAGAGCTTCTTATCTAGATCTAACTAACTACCTGCTGGACAGCTAGCTACTCTTGGATGTGCCACAGAATCTTAAATGAACACATTATACTTTTCACTTCTCCACCCTCTCCACAGAAGGTATACTGAACCCTTCCCAGCAAATAATTCCATTGTTTGAGGAAACATCTAACTTCGCTATAAAAGAGACACTCAAAGAAGCCTAGGAAGCTACTCAAACTTTTACACACTGCCTACTATTACAAGTCAAATATATTTATATGACATTTCAAACTGCAGAGGAATCAGCAGACAATACCCAGTCAAAACGACTCAAAGAAAAAAATAGAAAATGAGAATTTAAAAAATTTCAATAAATTTTTCTCACACAAAAATAAACACAAAGCAGGAGAAAGTTGCAACAAAAAATGCTGTAGCCTAGATTAATATTATACAACCATTTTCAGATGTAAAAAAAGGGGAGAATATATAAAATAAAATTAATTCAGGAAACAAATTGAAAGGACAAAATCATCTTGGACCTTAGGATTAAATTACTAGAAACCAAGAGGGAATAGATTTAACTTTACAATTAAGGTTTTTCCTCTAAAATCAAGAATAAGATAAGGCTGCCCACTCTCATCATTCTTATTCAACATAGTGCTGAAAGTTTTAGCCAGAGCAATCAGGCAAGAGAGAGAAATAACAGGTATCCATATTGGGAAATAAGAAAAGGTATCACTTTTTGCAGATGTCGATCCTGTCTACAGCTTTCCTATACACCAATAATAAAACTTCAGAAAATGAAAAAAAAAAAATCCAAGTAAGCTCCTCTCTTAACAAGGGCAAAAGTAAAATAAATTAGAAATATGACCTTAAAAAAAAACAATCCTTTTACAATTACAACAGCAAAAAATAAAATACAGAATAAACTTAACAAAAAATGTGAAGAGGCTATATCCTAAAAACTACAAAGCATTATTGAAAAAAAATTGAAAAAGATACAATAAAATGGAAAAATATTCCATGTTCACAGACTGGAAGAATCAACATAGTTAAAATGGCCATATACCCAAAGCAATATACAAATTTAATACAATCCCCATCAAAATCCCAATGTTGTTTTTTAAAGAAATAGAACAAAAAATCACCAGGCTTGTATGGAACCATAAAAAACCCCACATAGCCAAAGCAACCCTGAGAAAAAGAATAAAGCCAGAGGTATCACACCATTTGACTTCAAATTATACTTTGAGATACAATAATCAAAACGGCATGGTATTGGCAGAAAAACAGACATGGAGAACAATGGAACAGAATGAAGAGCCCAGAAATAAAACCACATATATATGGACAAATAATCTTCAGCAAGGAAACCAAAAACACACAGTGGAAAAAGAAAGCCTCTTCAATAAATGGTACTGGGAAAATTGGAAAGCCACATGCAAAAGAACGAAGCTTAACTACAGTTTGTCCTCCTGCACCAAAATTAATTCAAAATAGATCAAAGACCTATATATAAGATTTGAAACAATAAATTACATAGAGGCAAACATAGGTACTAAACTTATGGACTTTGGCAATAGAGAACATTTTATGAATTTGACCCCAAAGGCAAAGGAAGTAAAAGCAACAATAAATGAATGGGACTATATCAATCTAAAAAGCTCCTGCACAGCAAAAGAAACCAACAACAAAACAAAAAGGCAGCCAACCAAATGGGAGATGATATTTACTCCAATAAGGGGTTAATATCCAAAATATATAAAGAACTCATAAAGTTCAGCAACAAGAAGCAAACAATCCAATTAAAAAATGGGGAGAGGTCCTGAACAGACACATCTCCCAAAAAGACAAATGACCAATAGGCATATGAAAAAACAATCAAGGTCACTAACATTGATATGTAAAGACACATGCACTCCCACACTCATCGCAGCATTATTCACAGTGGCCAAGACATGGAAACAACCAAAGTATCCTTCAATAGAGGATTGGATAAAGAAGACACAGCACATATATATAATGGAATACTGCTCAGCCATAAGGAATAATGACATGGTGCTATTTATGACAACATGAATGGACCTTGAGAACATTATATTGAGTGAAATAAGTAAATCAGAAAAAGCTAAGAACTGTGTATGATTTCATACATAGGTGGGATATAAAACTGAGACTCATGGACATAGATAAAAGTGGTTACCAGGGAGAGGGGAGTAAAAAGGGAAAAATATAAGATGATGGGAAACGATATAACTTTGGGTGATGGGCACACAACACCATCAACAGTTTAAATGCTAAAGAAATGTTTACCTGAAACTTATGTACTCTTATTAATCAACGTCACCCCATTAAATTTAATTTTCTTAATAAAATTTAGAAAGAAAAAATATTAAAAGGCAATGAGGATAAACTAAACATAGCAAATAAAAATAGAATTTTTAAAAAAAAGGATCAGAAAGTGACAGAGATAAAAGACAGTTAAAGAAGTCTCAACATATCTATATACCAAATAATGTAAAATAAAAGTTCTATTTAAAACTTAAATGCAAGAGAACATTCCAGAATTAAAAGAAGCCCTGAATCTACTTATTGAAAGAATTTTGGGATAACTAAAATTATTAATTCTGATACATAAATTATGCTATTAGACTTAAAACATAAAGTTAAAAAAATATATATATACCTCTCTGGGCTTCCAAACAAAGAAACAAGGGCAAACAATTAGGTTGACACCAGTGACATACATGACAGCAGTGGAGCAGCATTTTAAAGGCATTCAAGAAAAACACAGAGATAATGTTTTTATGATAGTTGCACAAGTTGTTATTCATTCAGGTAACAAGAATATTGAAGAATATGTTAAAATATAAGAATGCTGAGAATCTAAGGAGTATACAGACAAGATTTTTCATCAGACTCAGATTATGACTATCGAATATTAGTGAAGGGACTGGTGATGACTGTTAAATATATTTATGGATCTGAAAAAGCAGAAGTTATATGATTGAACAAGTAAAGATAATGGAAAAGGGAAAGTAGAATAAATTTGTTAATTGCAACACAAATAACAGGGTACCATTTAAAGTTAACAAAACAAAGATTAGATGCCTAAAATAAAGGGGATTAAGGGAATTCTGATGTGCTTTTATAGACTACTACAGGTATTTGTATAAAGACTATTAATAGTTTGCAGTGCCAAGTGGTATATTTGAAAACCATGAAAATAATAAATCCTGAGAGTTCTCAATACAAAAAAAAAATGTTTTTTCTTTTTCTCTTTTTTGCACCTATATGTTAGATGTTAGCTAAATTTACAGTGGCATTCATTTCACAATATATGTAAGTGAAATCATTATGCTTTATATCCTAAACTTTCACAGTACTGTGTATCAAATATTTCAATAAAATCAGGATGGGGAAAACTAGAACACACACACACACACACACACATCATAAATTCCAAAGAAAATAAAAGCAAAAAAGATAAAACAACAGACCAAATGAAGAAAGAGGCATAGTAAATATATAGCCTATAACATAAGTAGTATGGCAAAGACAAAATCTATCAGCTTATGAATAAAAAGATTCAATCTCCTAAAAGAAAAATATTTCAGATTGCTTTAAAAAGCAAAGACTAACTCTATGCTTGACATGAGAAATAACTAAAACTAAGTGATTCCAAAACTTAAACCTAACACAGTAGAAGACAGGCAAAGGTTTAGTAAGCAAATAAAAATAATCAGAAAGGAGAAATAAAGTCCTGATAAAAGAGAATGTAAAATTCAAGGTAAAAATTAATAACAAAGACAAAAAAATGACATTTGATGATGCTAAAGCCAAAATTAAAAATTAAGATGTAATAGTTATGAATATCTATGCAACAAATAACATAAAACCACCTTCATGAAACAGAAGGTAGAACGAGAAACATGAACACACACAAATAGGACACTCACACACCACACTCTGTCCCAGACAGGATAAAGAAACCAAAGGAAGTATACAGAACATTTAAGCAAGGTATTCAGTAAGTAAATCTTATGAATGTATATTGAGTTTTACTTTCTCAAAATAGAGATTTACCTTCTCATATGCACAGAGAACATTCCTGAAAATTGAACATATAATAAGTCAAAGAAAACAATTCAATAAATCCCATAAAGAAGAAATTATACAAATAACATTCTCTGACACAGAGCTATAAAATCAGAAATTGACAACAGAATCAAAATTCGAGACTTTTCAATCTAAATTTATTTTAACTTTTCAACAAATCTTTAAAAAATGGAAATAAACCAAAATGGCAAGATTTTCTAAAAATAATGTTAATGAAAACATTGTGCATTACAATCAAAGGAATGCAATTGAAGCCATAATCAGAAAATATTTATAATTTACCTAGAGCAAAAAATAGTAAGAGAATAAAAATAAATTCAATTTACAATTGTAAAAGCTAGAAAAAACATAGAAATTAATAAAAGAAACTATATTAATAAAAGTTTTTAAAAACCAGAAAAATCAATGAAAACAATAATTAAATTACAGTGTTGGATCTTTGAATAAAAACCAACAAAACAGAAATCCATAAATACATACCAGCCTGATCAGGCGGTAGCACAGTGGATAGAGCGTCAGATTGAGACATGGAGGACCCAGGTTTGAAAACCCGAGGTCGCCAGCTTAAGCATGGGCTCATCTTGTTTGAGCAAGGCTCACCAGCTTGAGCCCAAGGTTGCTGGCTTGAGCAAGAGGTCACTGGCTCAGCTGTAGCCCTCCAGTCAAGACACATATGAGAAAGCAATCAATGAACAACTAAGGTGCCCCAACGAAGAACTGACGCTTCTCATCTCTCTCCCTTCCTGCCTGTCTGTCCCTATCTGTCCCTCTCTGTTTTGGTCACACACACACACACACACACACACACACACACACAAAAGTAAGTATGTAAATATTCAAAGTAAGTAATGACAAAGGAAAAATAATGACTGAAATAATTAAATAAAAATATTTTTCAACAAGTAAAGGAAAAATTTCTTGGCCATATAGGAAGAAAACCAGAATAAAGGGGCCTTGGAGACAGGTACAGAGGGTCAGCCCGGAATGGTCTGCTACTTGCTGCCCATTGCTCTCCTGGTTGCAAGTCTCGTGGGCTCCCTGATAGCTTAGGTCTTAGGGGAAGGAGAGAGGCAAGGAAAACAGTTCTGAGAGGAACAGGAGGAGAGGGGGAGGAGGAGAAAGGTGGGCGCTTGCACCTGGAATGGAGAGTGCTAAGCAGAACTTTCTTAAATGATGAAAGGACTTTGCACATTATATTATATAAATCACTTGAAAAATCTAGGTGGAATGGCTAATTTGTTAAGAAAATAAAGTTTAAGTATTATTCATCCTATGAGAGCTAGAATGCTTAAGAAGAGCAATTTTTATGTAAAAATAAGAGAAAGTTATTAAGGAACTATTCAACAAAAAAGCACCAGACCCAAATGGCAGGGGGAAAGATGAGGAAAAATACCCTGGTGCTTGATTTCAATTGAAACTACCAATAAAAAACCATTATGAGTCCTGGCCAGTTGGCTCAGTGGTAGAGCGTCAGCCTGGCATGCAGGAGTCCCAGGTTCGATTCCCAGCCAGGGCTCACAGGAGAAGCACCCATCTGCTTCTCCACCCCTCCCCCTCTCCTTCCTCTCTGTCTCTCTCTTCCCCTCTCACAGCCAAGGCTCTATTGGAGCAAAGTTGGCCTGGGCACTGAGGATGGCTCTGTGGCCTCTGCCTCAGGCGCTGGAATGGCTCTGGTTGCAGCAGAGCGACGCCCCAGATGGGCAGAGCATTGCCCCCTGGTGGGCGTGCCAGGTGGATCCCGGTCGGGAGCATGCAGGAGTCTGACTGCCTCCCCATTTCCAACTTCAGAAAAATACAAAAAAAAAAACCCCATTATGACAAACTATAATACCATGAATGAAATATAAAACACTATTATAAACCCTGCATTAAAAACAGGAATAATACAATATTATAAACAAAATATGTCAATAAATTTGAAAGTTAAAGACCATGGACAAATTCCTTGAAAGGCGCAAATTACTAAAACTTACTCAATAAGAAAAAAATCTAAACACCCCTATGTTTAGTAAAGGAAATTAATTAGTGATTAAAATTTTCCTTATACCTACAAAGCCCAGGTCCACATGGCTTCCCTGCTGAATTCTAACAAATAAATAAGGAAGAAGTGATGTTAATTCTGTATAAATGCTTTCAGAAAATAGAAGCTAGTATTATTACCTGAAAACCAAAGCTGTACAAAAATATCACACAAAAACTACTGACCGATACCCCTCATGACGAAGGACACAAAACTCAATACAAAATATTTACAATTTAAATCCTAAATTCATAAAAACAATAATATAAGATGACCAACTGGATTTATTCCAACAATGCAAGGTTAGTGTAACATACAAACTCAATTAATGTTCTTAGTTATTTCAAGGAAATAAAGGAGGAAAACCATATAATCTACTTTAGTAAAGAAAAGTTTTTTGACAAAACTTAACACCTTATCATAATTAAAAAGAGAAAAACATTTGAAAAAATTAGGAAAAAAAATTTCCTCAACCTGAGGAAGTATTTCTATGAAAAACTAACAACTAACACTTACTGGTAAAAAATGGCAGGGTTTCTGTGCAAGGTCAGAAACAAGGAAAGAATGTATACCCTCACCACTTCTATTCAGCATTGCATTGGAGGGCACTGTCAGTGCAATAAAACTATTAAAATAAATAAAATTACCTAAATTAGTTTGAAAAATAAAAAAATGTCTTTATTTGCAGAGAATATTATCATCTAAGCAGGTGACCCTAAGAAATTTATACAGAAAATTACACGAAGCCATAAATGATTTCAGCAATATTGCAAGAAATATGATATATGATCTGTGTACCGAAACTAATTCCGTACTTTCATATACTAGCAAAAAAACAAAAATAAAATTTTAAAGTCTATTTAGAAGAGTATGATAAAATGAAATACAATACTTGTATATGAATTTAACATACAAGAGCTGTATGCTGCAAACCAAAACACTGCTGTGATAAATTTTAAAAAACCTAGGAAAGTAGAACAATATACCATGTTCTAAGATTGGAAGGCTCAATATGGTTACCACCATAACTCCCCCCAAACGAATGTGAAGATATGTAGATACTCTCCTCTCTGAAAGTTGCAGCTTAATTCTACCCCTACTCCCATCTTGAGTAGGCTGGATTTAGTGAATTAATTCCAAAGGAAATATAGAAAGAAAAAATCAGTAACTTTCTGGTGAAGAAACCTGACAGTTGATCAAAGTTAATAAAAGCTATGCTTACTTGTGGATTGTACATACTCTCCAATATGCTAACAGGGCAATTCTCTGTTGTGTTATTCTTCCCTCAAAAAAAACTATAATCCCTGTCTAATCAAGAAGAAAACATCAGACAAATCCAAATTGAGTGACATCTACAAAATACCTAGCCAAGGCTCTTCAAACTGTGAAAGTCATAAAAGAAAAAAAAAAAAGAAAGAAAGAAAAACTGAGAAATTATCACAGATCAAGTGATAAAGAAGTATGACAAATAAGTGCAAAGTGGGATATCCTGCACTGGATCCTGGAACAGACAAAGGACAATAGTGAAAAAACTAATAAAATCCAAATAAAGTATTGAGTTCGGTTTCCAACAATTTGCCAATATTGATTTCTTAGTTTTGATGAATGTACTGTAGGAACCTAAGATGTTAACGTGAGAAGACACTGGGTAAAGCATATAAGAGAATTTTCTGTACTGTATCTGCAACTTCTCTGTAAATCTAAAATTATTCCCAACTAAAAAGTTTCATTAAAAACAATAGTAGGCTTTTTTTGTAAAAATTTTAAGATGATACTAAAGCTTATATAAGACTAATATGGATCTAGGATATCCACTACAATTTAAAAACAGAAAAGTAAGTTTAGAGTACTTACACTACCTGATTCCAAGTCTTATTTTAAAGTTATGGTAAGTAA
Source organism: Saccopteryx leptura (assembly GCF_036850995.1). Taxonomy (NCBI): domain Eukaryota; kingdom Metazoa; phylum Chordata; class Mammalia; order Chiroptera; family Emballonuridae; genus Saccopteryx; species Saccopteryx leptura. The sequence goes on along the minus strand of NC_089503.1, from coordinate 364,939,016 downwards.
GACAGTGCATTGTTGAGAAAGGATAGAGATATAGATTATTGAAATTGAACCAAGATTCCAAAAAATAGTTTTATACTGATCAATTGATATTTAGCAAAAATAGTCATATAATTCCATAAGAAAGGATACCTTTTGCCTGACCAGGTAGTGGCACAGTGGATAGAGTGTCAGACTAGGACGCAGAGGACCCAGGTTCGAGATCCCGAGGTCACCAGCTTGAGCACGGGCTCATCTGTTTTAAGGAAGGCTCACCAGCTTGCGCTCAAGGTTGCTGGTTTGAGCAAGGGGTCACTCAGTCTGCTGGAGCCCCCCCGTCAAGGCACATGTGAGAAATCAACCAATGAACAACTAAGGTGCCGCAAAGAAGAACTGACACTTTGCTTCTCATCTCTCTCCCTTCCTGTCTGTCTGTCCCTCTCTCTGACTCTCTGTCTCTGTCACACACACACACACACACAAAAAAAAGATACTTATTTTTCAATAAATAGTGCTAGAATAACTGGATCCCTATACAGAAAAAAAATCAACATTGGCTTTTGCCTCACACCTCAGAAACATAGAAATTAATTCAAAATGGATCATAGACCTAAATTTGTAATCTAAGAAAATATTAATTTTAAAAATATTCAGAAAATATAATGTCCCAAATATAAGTGTCTAGAAAAATTATTTTTCTTTTAGAAGAAAATATAGAAGAAAGTTTGTGACCTTAAATTAGGTAAAGATTCTTAAGTAGTGCACAAAAGCATGAATAAAATAATTTAAGAAACTGGTCTTCATCCAGACCAAAAACTTTTTCCCACTAAATGATACCACTAGAAAAATAAAAAGGCAATCCAAAGATTGGGAGAAAATATTTGCAAGCATATATCTAATAAAAAAATATCCAAATATAGTAAGAACTCTTACAACTAATAAAAATAAAACCCCCTAAATGTTTTAAATGGTCAAGTGTTTGAATAGACACTTCACAAAAGAAGATATACAAATGGCCAACAAGTTCATAAAATGATGTCAACACCATCGTCATCTGGGAGATGCTAACTAATGAGATGCCATTACCTACCAACTAAAGTGGCTAAAATATAAAAAGGGTGATAACGCTAAGTGTTGACAGAATTTGGTAAAACTGGAATTCCCATGTATTACTGATGGAAATAGAAGAATATGTAACCACTTTAGAAAATAGGTAGCTTTTTAAGAAGTATGTATTCATCATACAACCCAGTAGTTCTAGGGATCAACCCAAGAGAAATTAAAGCATATCCAACTCAGATGTCTATAAGATTACTCATATCAACATTACACATAACATAAGTGTCAAATACAGGAAACGAGTCAAACGTTCACAAACTGATGAGTGAAAATAGTAACTGTCATATCTCCATATGACTTAAATGCATGATTACATTTAAATGAACTGATAAGAATGGTATAAGAGTAACAGAAAACAGAGCAGTAGTTGCCTGGTGGCAAGGGGTAGGATTAGTAATGAACTGCCAAGGAGAATAAAAGAATTATTTGGGGTTACAAAAATTCAAAAATTTGGATTTGGTGGTAGTTGCACGAATGAGTGGTTTTATTTCTACATGAATTGTACTTCAATAAAGCTATAAGGGCCCTGGCCAGTTAGCTTAGTCAGTTAGAGTGTCATCCTAAAACACCAAGATTGCTGGTTCGATCCCTTGTTAAGGCACATATGAAAAGCAACTAATGAACATACAGCTAAGTGGAACAACAAATTGATCAAATAAATGCTTCTCTCTCCCTCTCCCTCCCCACTCCATCAGCCTCTCTCTGCTTCTCTTAAAAAAAAACTATAAAAATGATACTATTTACAATAGCATTAATAATATTATACTTAGAAAAACAAATCAAATATCTGCTACACCTTTATAAAGGAAATTATTAAATACTTTAGAAACATTTAAATAGGACTTAAATAAGTCAGGAATATACCATGGGAAAAATAAAACACATACATATGCCTACACATACAGCTATTTCCACGTTCTTAACCACGTGATCAAGTAGGATTATGTATTAATTATATGTGACCAGAGCACAGTGCCCAGATACTTGGTTAAACACCAGTCTGGACAGTGTTCTGAAGGTGTTTTTAAAGATATGATTAACGTTTAAATTAGTAACCTTTGAGATCGGAAAATCAGATTACCCTCCATAATGTGGGTGGGGTTTATCCAATGGGTTGAAGAACTTAAGAAAAAATGACTGAGATGTCCCTGAGGAAGAAAGAATTCTGTCTTCAGACTGTCTTTGGATTAGATCTGCTTTTCTCTAGATTTGCCTGCCTGCCCTGCAGGTTTTGGACGTACTAGCCTTTCCAGTGGTGTGAGCCAATTCCTTCAAATGAAACAATCGCAATGTCTCTATCAGAGAAAAATTAGGTATGATTCAATAGCCAGCGATTCCCAAAATAGAAATGTGAACTGGAGACCATTCAGTAAAAGTAACATTATTCAGTGCTAAAAGGAAATGAGCCATCAAGCCACAAAAAGACATGGAGGACCCTTAAATGCATATTATTAAGTGAAAGAAGCCAATACAATAAGGCTACATCTTGTGTGATTCCAACTATATGACATTCTGGAAAAGGCACAGATACAGAGACAGAAAAGAGATCAGTGATTTCCAGGAGTTGAAGGGAGGGAAGGATGAATAGTCAGAGCACAGAGGGTTTTTATGGCAGTGGAACTATTATGTATGATATCAAAAGGGAACCATAATGTAAACTATGGACTTTGAGTGACAATCATGTGTCAAAGTAGGTCTATCAACTGAATCAAATGTACCACTCCAGTGTGAGAAGTTGATTTGAGAACTGCCCTAAAAAATAAAGTGTTTTTCTTAAGTAAATAGGCATTTTTAAGAATCACAAATTATTCCAGTAAAAAATTATAAAAAAAAAAAAGACCCTGGTTGGTGGCACAGTGGATAGAGCATCATCCTGGAGTGCCTAGGCTGCAGACTTGACCCCGAGGTCACCGGTTTGAGCCCTGGCCAGGACACATATGAGAGTCAATCCATGGGTGCACAAGTAAGCAACTAAGTGGAATGAGTTGATGCTTCTCTCTATCTCAAAAATAAAAAATAAAAATTCACAAACAAATGAGAAAGAATAAATAATTATTTTCAGGAAATCCATACTAGTTAGAAAAATGGGAGATATAACCAAAGTTAAAGATGAGGGGTGGCATGAATCTATCAGGAAAGCAAATACCAAGAGTAAATTGACCTCAAGATGTTAAACACAGGTCTATGCCCCAGTAATTCCACTACTAGGAATAATACCCAACAGAAATAAAACATACATCCTCACAAAAACTTGTACACAAATATTCAGAACAGCACTATGGATAATAGTCATATTGTTGGCTAATAAATAGCCCAACATGGATTCATAAATAAAATGTGACATATTCATACAATGAAACATTATCAGCAGTAAAGAGGAATAAAATATACTGATATGGGCCAAGACATAGATGAACCTGGAAAATATTATGGTCATTGAAAGAGATTAAGAATGAAAGACCACATACTATATGATTCCTTTTATATAAAATGTTCAGAGTACACAAATCCAGAGAGAAAGAAAGTAGATTAGAAATTGCATAGGGCTGGAAATGGAGGAATAATGGCTTGGGTAGAAATAGGGAGTGACTGCTAACAAGTATAGGGTTTCTTTCTGAGGTGATGAAAATGTTTTAAAATTAGACTCTAGCAATGATTGCATAACTCTATAAATATACTAAAAAACATTCAATTGTACTGAAACCTTAGCCTATTGGGAGTGAGAGCTAAGAACTTATGCTTCATACCAACCAAACAAACCCGACTGAATGGTTTTTCAAAGAAGTCAACCTTTTAATATCCTGGAGGTTTATTTCTATCATATAAAAATTCACAACAAACTCAAAAGAAATTTAGTATGATTTTTAAATTACAATAAAACAACTTCAGATCATTAATTTTATGCTAATGTCATACGTAAAGAAGTCTAATACTGGTATATTTTCCTAGTGTTCATTTCCAAACTAAAGAAATCTTTTCTGTTCTGTTTGTAAATACCTTGTAACCAGGACTACCCATTAATCCATCCTTTCCATGTCGCCCTGGTTCTCCCTGAAAGGTAAAGACACATATTTTAATATAGTTTTGCAACAATTTTTAAAAGAAAGATACTATAAGATCATTTTTATTTAAAACAAAACATGCAAGAACTTTTCATCAAACTCACAGCACGTCCCGGAAGGCCAGGAAAACCAGCATTCCCCTTTTCACCTTTTGCACCCTGTATCAATAGAGAACACTTAAAGACAATCCTTACAATAATCTTTGAAACTTTCAACTCACACTTAATTAGGGCAGTAAGTTAACCTCCTTATATAGTGACAGAATTCACAGAACTATAGCTCGTGTTTGCCTTTGAAACCTACTAGCAGAGTACTATTTTACCAGGACAATGGACAGACCTGAGACACTGAAAACACTGACAGATGCAGAAATATCACAAGCATCTAAACACAGAAACCACATCTTGGAAAAATTAATAAGGCAATGAGTATTTTAAAGATGCAGAGAATATAACCGTCCTTCAATGTGAAGAACTAGCAAGGCCCATAACATCAATTCGCAATGGATATACTGTGAAGCAACTATTACTTCCAAGGAATCTCTTCCTATAATTACTGTCAAAGTTTAAAATGACCAGTAACACACCATAGTCTCAAGAAGACAAACAATAACAACAGAACAACCCCAAACCAAAAAACCAACGCCCCCCCCCCCAAAAAAGACAATGCATCGACATATTCTTGTAGTATACCATGCCTAACAAACAATCACCAGTTATTTTCTCCATTGGTTTTAATAAAACCCCTGAGATATGTGAATAAAACTAATTGCTAAAATGGTGGTTTGGGATGCAAATTCAAGCTATTTACATTACAGTGAAAGTTCAATATGGATACTTTGTTTTGTGACCGATACTTCCCTTTTTGCCATAAAATCCAGGTGACCCTTTATCTCCTTTGGGACCCATTTCACCCTAGAAGACAAAATACAAATATTGAATTTTAGAGATATAGGAATATTTTTCTCACATATTAAAGAAAAAATTATACCAATTATAAAACAAGAGTTTAATACTCCAACAACAAAATAAAATAAAAAGAATTTAAGCTTTGTTTACAAAAGTTCTATTTTCCAGGCTTAAAACAAAAAAAAGGAAAAATAAGGATAGTTGGGACTTCTATATAATAAAACTTACTCATCAATTTTTCAAGACTTCAATATTTATGACTAGAAATTTTAAAGAAACTTTTCAAAGCTTTCTGTGAACTATAATATTAATGTTAATCTAATCATTTACTTCAGCACACTTTAATTTACATATAAGCATTTATTTATAATACCTTTATAATATAAAGTTTGAATATGAAATTTGAAAGAATATATGGCATTGCTGCATATATTTTAAAAGATCAGATTTTGTCCACCTTTGATCCTGGCATTCCATGAAGCCCAGGAAAACCAGGAAGTCCACGGTCACCCTGAAAAATAAAACTAGAATTAATGAAAGAAAACACATTTCAGCCTAAAAAAAATCAATCATATATATCATGTATATTTTAACCTTACACTTTTCAAAATCCATTAAAAATAAATCTGCAAACAGTTAAATGCATATCTACATTACAACCCTTATCTCTATGAAAGAGTAATGTTAATTTTTCAGGGTTTGATTTATGTTCAGAAAAGGAAAGTACCTGGGGGCTTAGGGGTATCTCATCAGCAGTCCTAACCACTCACTCAGCCTCCATCCACACTCCACATAAACAACCTTCCCTCAGCCCCTTCTATGTGTGTATGAGTAGACACAACTGTGTTGGAAGGCCCTATTAGGACAGAGACAGGAAGAAGCCTGCAGACCCGAGGAATGGGATTGGGGTGGTTTGTGCAGGGATTGCCAAGACCAGGAATCTGGAATGTTACAAGGGAATCATGGGCTACAGGTGTGCCTCTAGGTTGGTTCTGAGGACCTATCACTCAACACTGGGGAGCACAGCTAAAGCAGGGTATATCAGGACTTCTGTCTCTCTGAGGGTAGTAATGACAGAGTTTTTGCAAGACCTCTTCTCCATGCCTATGTCAGTTTCTTATAAGATTTTTCTTTAGTTTTCTTAAGATATTTGGTGTTTCCTGGTTGTCAGCTCACAGGGAAGCTGATGATAAGCTCTCAGTGGGTACTGTTCATTGAGCTTCATTATACTATGATCTCATCTGATGGGGTCATTTTGATAGGGGAGCCCAGAAGTAAGAAATCTGGCTTCACTAATAGTAACTTTTAGTCGTAATAAATAGGAAATATATAAGGGTTAAGAAATAGTTCATCTACTTGTTATTCTCTCCTAATAGCTCCCTGGCCTTTGAAATGTAGCAAAAAGTTGACCTTTGCAGGAATGTTGGAAAAAGCTTACATTGGGGAGAGAGCTGATAATTAGGGGAGTTTAAGTCACAATAGTTGTTTATAAAAGCCAAAACACAGGATGAGGATGTACTGTGAAAAGTCAAGGCCTATAAATTAAATAAAAACTTAGTTCACCAATCTTAAAGCTTTACTCTGTATCCTAAGAAAACAGGGAGTCTTTTCACAGACAATTTAGAGGCGCCAGGTCCCAGCTGTTCCTGGGAGACACTTCCCTGGAGATTTTACTAAGGACATCAGACAGGACCATACTGAGTAGGCCTGAGCTACATCAAAAGAAATTGCAAAGGAGATGTTCCTGAGCTGAACCCACTACGTGACTAATTGCATAAATTTTTTTTTCATTTTTTTTTTCTTTTACCCCTTACACCATTACTAACAGCCCCTAAACCCTATAAATCCTACCAGCACCAGGAGAATGGTAAGCTAGTTATTTTGGAAAGGAGTCAACTGCCTTCTCAAGTTGCTGCAATTTGAAATAAAAGACACACTTAATGCCTACTCGGTCTTCATCTCTCTTTATTGGCATTAAGGGTGGTGGGTAACCCTGAATCTGGCTTTATTTTCTGGTTACATATTTTGGTGACCCAATTGGGACCCATCAGGACCTCTGGTAAGTTTTTGATGGGAATCCCAATGGGTTACTTGGATGGGCAGGCCCGTGGGAGCTAGACTTTAAAAACTCCCTGACAACTGCCAAGTATTTATTTATTATCAGGGAGACAGCCAACTCTGCTCCTTGGTGTCCCCCATCAGGATCAGCCCAGAACAAATAAAGATGAGGGTGTCATTTAGATAAGTACTACTCTTTTATATCGGTCTGATCTCACGTTGAAATTTTGTCTCCCGTAAAAGACACATTTTTGCATTTACATTGGTAAAAATAGTCCTTTTGTTTTGCATTTGTCTTCCCTGTACATTTAAATTAGAAATACCTCAGATAGTACCTGTTGTTTTATTGGTTATAACCTACTAAGTAATATCAAAAATAGGAGACACCACATCTATTTCTAAAAAAAAAAAAAAAAAAATGTCCATTAGGACATACCTAATTGGTCAACCTATCCTTATAAATTTATAAAATACTATCAACTTAAAATGGCCAAGATATGACTCTTTTAAAGCCTGAGTTAATTTCTCACATACAAAATTAGATATGCCAACTCTAATGTTAAACTAAAGAAAATAGTCTCATTCCTGTATTAAGTACTCTGGACATTGTTACTTAAAAACTAAAATACTCCTGACCTGTGGTGGCACAGTGGATAAAGCATCGACCTGGAAATGCTGAGGTCGCTGATTCAAAACCCTAGGTTTGCCTGGTCAAGTCACATATGGGAGTTGATGCTTCCAGCTCCTCCCCCTTCTCTCTCTCTGTCTCTCTCTCTCCCTCTCTCTCTCCTCTCTAAAAATGAATAAATAAAAAAATTAAAAAAAAATTAAAACTAAAATACATAAAAAAAAAACACTCCCTTAAACTTAAATAAAATTTTGAATCCTAAACTTATTTCTTTGTTTAGTATTCTGTAAGGCCTTGCCATACTAATTACTGTACTTTGTATTATCTTCAGAGTTAAGGACCAAATAACAATTCTAGTATTAAGTTTAATCAGGTTCTATTTATGTGTCATGCCTGTGTCTCTCTACTGTAATTGTCTTGTTTATATATCAAATTGTACTCAGGTCTGTAAAATAGGAGAAGTCAAATTCGGTTTAAAAACTTATCTATCTGTCTAAAATTCTTATTCTTCTATGGCAAAGGACAAATAAGGAGTCTAGCCTTCTCTACCACTATTAAAATACTATAAAATAAAGTAATTCCAAATGTTTTTTTAATCAAGTGGTCTAGAAAAACATTTGCTATTAGTACAGTGTTAATAGCAATTAAATTCAATTAGTGTCTTTTAAGGTTATTAACAAAAAATATCTTTACTTTGCCCAAGTTTATAACAGGTTCCTATTATCTCTGTTAAGTCTTAAAAATATAAGTGTTTGCCAATAAAAAAAAAACTCTGTTTCTAAAGGTCATAAAATATATTCATAAAAATATCAATCTAAAATTACTAATTACTTAGTCCTCACTAAAAATTAAGGTTTTTAAAAATTAAAAATTCTAATTACCGTATTTTTCACTCCATAAGACGCACTTTTTTCTACCGCAAAAGTGGAGGGGAAAATGCCCGTGCATCTTATGGAGCAAAAAATACAGTATTTTATTAAACATTTTAACACACCACTTGGTTCAGAGTATTTTCTTTCTTATTTTCCTCCTTAAAACCCTAGGTGTGTATTATGGTCAGATGCATGTTATGGAGTGAAAAATATGGTAAATTTAAAAAAATTATATAGTTTTAGTAATAAGTGGTATAAAATACAAATATACATTTTTTTTTATTTTATTTATTCATTTTAGAGAGGAGAGAGAGACAGAGAGAGAGAAGGGGGGAGGAGCTGGAAGCATCAACTCTCATATGTGCCTTGACCAGGCAAGCCCAGGGTTTTAGAACGACCTCAGCATTTCCAGGTGGACGCTTTATCCACTGCGCCACCACAGGTCAGGCACAAATATACATTTTTTAAAAAGTAAGTAGTTCTAAAAACTAGTTATTTCTAAATAGTACAAAAGGTTTGTGTAAGTCACAAAAAGTTTATACAGGTTGTAAAAGATCTATACAACACCCCCAAAATTAAAAATTATTTTAATTGCAAATAAAAAAAGAACATACATATTACAAAAAAAGGGACTTTAAGAAAATTGTCCTAAAAAATTAAAAGTATATATTAGACTAACTAGACCTATTTAATATACTTAAAATCACTTTTTAAAACTTTACAAAATATAACAATAACAATTATATTTTGTTTATATACATATATTTTATTACAACAGGTACTCTGCAAATTCTGTAAAAACCTCTAAAAGTCTACAAGTCTTTAATATACCTTTATTAGTTATTCTAATTGTTATTCTGATCTGTAACCATATTTTAAGTTTTTCTTTTTATCATTTAAAAGCAGCCACTATTTTAATCTGATAAGTTTACAAATACATTATATTTCCAAAGTAATCCATAAAAAGGACTTAAATTTATTCTAAAAAACAGGTTTCTAAAAATAAATAATCAAATAATTCCTTTAAAGAAAAATTTATAAAACTCTAAAAAAATAACTGAATTCATAAAAATACTGACAAATAACCAAGATAAACAAAAATTAATTATAAAGCTAAATAAGAAAATTTTTATTTTCCTGACTTTGTTAAAAGTATTGATAATTCTTAAATCTTTTTGTTTTCCAAATATAAGAAAACTTATTTTTCTTAAAATAGATTAGTAAATTATATTTTATAAATAATGTTAGAACATTTATATATTTCTCCCTACTTAAACCCTTCAAAATTTAACAACTCTTAATAAGTAAGCATTATTGTAATAGTAATATATTTATTTACATAAATCCAATAAAAATCTACTCTCTTTATAAAATACAAAACCAGTTTCTTAATATAATTTTATTAACCAAGACTGTCACCAAAAACATTTAAAAATTAAGATTAACTTAAAATGAATAAAAGCCAATAAAAAAAACACCCTGGTACCTTACTTATTTATGGTTTATAACATTTCTAGGTAAAAAACAAAGGTTACTTTCTTAAAAAATGAAAAAATAATCCTCAGGACATTCTTATAGGCCTCAAAAACTTAAAAAATTCACCCAAACTTAAAGGTATTTCAGACAAAGCCTAATTACAACTATGTAACTTAGTTCTTTACATATTTATATGCCTTGAAAAACTAACTATAACTTGCCTGACCAGGCGGTGGCACAGTGGATAGAGCATCAGACTCTATCCACTGGAGGATCCAGGTTTGAGACCCCAAGGTTGCCAGCTTGAGCACAGGCTCATCTGGTTTAAGCAATGCTCACCAGCTTGAGCCCAAAGTCACTGGCTTGAGCACGGGCTCATCTGGTTTGAGCAAGGCTCACCAGCTTGAGCCCAAGGTCGCTGGCTTGAGTGAGGGGTCACTCGGTCTGCTGTAGTCTCCAGGTCAAGGAACATATAAGAAAGCAATCAATGAACAACTAAGGTGCCACAACAAAGAATTGATATTTCTCATCTCTCTCCTTTCCTGTCAGTCTGTCCCTCTCTCTGACTCTCTCTCTCTGTCACACACACAAAAAAAAATTAAAAATACAAACATTTAAAAAAAAAGAAAAACTAATTATAACTCAACCTAAAAATTCCTATAAAATTCCAACCAAAAAATTTAAAAAACAAGTAGAAGCATATACTGTATTCATGGATAGGAGAAATTAACATCATTAAAATATTCATGCTACCCAAAGCAATCTACAGATTCAATGCAAATCCTATTAAAATTCCAATGGCAGACTTTACAGATCTAGAACATATATTCCAAAAACTTTTAAGAAACCAAAAAATAAATAATCCTGAAAATGAACAAAGTGGGAGGTATCACACTTCCTGATATCAGTTATACTATAAGGCTATTGTAATCAAAACAGTCTGGTACTGGCTTAAGAACAGGCATACAGATCAATGGAACAGGACAGAGAACCCAGAAATAAACCCACGCTTTTATGGTCAATTAATATGTGACAAAGGAGGTAAGAGTATACAATAGAGTAAAGATAGTCTCTTTAATAAATGGTGTTGGGAAAAAATGGACGGGCAAAAAATAAAAATAAAACTAGACCAATTTAACACCATTCACAAAAATAAATTCAAAATGGATAAAAGACTTAAATGTAAGTAGCAAAATCATAAAAATCCTAGAAGAAAACATAGGCAATAGACTCTCAGACATCTCTGGAAGCACTATTTTTCCAATATATCTTCTTGGGCAAGTGAAATAAAGGACAAAATTTAAAAATGTACTATATCAACCTAAAAAGCTTTTGCACAGCAAAAGACACCATTAACAAAATAGAAAGAGAACCCAGTCAATGAGAGAACATATTTGCTGATACATCTGACAAGCGGTTAATAACCAAAATTTATAAAGAACTCCTAAAACTCAACTCAAAAAGGTAAGCAATCCAATTAACAAATGGGCAAAAGCCCTGGCCGGGTTGGCTCAGCGGTAGAGCGTCGGCCTAGCGTGCAGAGGACCCGGGTTTGATTCCCGGCCAGGGCACACAGGAGAAGCGCCCATTTGCTTCTCCACCCCTCCGCCGCGCTTTCCTCTCTGTCTCTCTCTTCCCCTCCCACAGCCAAGGCTCCATTGGAGCAAAGATGGCCCGGGCGCTGGGGATGGCTCCTTGGCCTCTGCCTCAGGCGCTATAGTGGCTCTGGTCGCAACATGGCGACGCCCAGGATGGGCAGAGCATCGCCCCCTGGTGGGCGTGCCGGGTGGATCCCGGTCGGGCGCATGCGGGAGTCTGTCTGACTGTCTCTCCCTGTTTCCAGCTTCAAAAAAAAAAAGAGAGAAAAAAAAAAGTAAGAAAAAAAAAAAAAAAATGGGCAAAAGACCTGAATAGACAATTCTCCAAAGAGGACATACAAATGAGCAATAACCATATGAAAAAAATGCTCTTCAGTAATCATTAGAGAAATGCAAATTAAAACCACAATGAGATATTACCTCACACCTGTCAGAATAGTTCTTATTAACAAATCAACACACAAGTGCTACTTGAGGGTGTGGATAAAAGGGAACCCTCCTGCACTGCTGGTGGTAATGCAGACTCCTGAAGCCACTGTGGAAAACTGTGAAGTTTCCTCAAAAAATTAAAAATGGAACTGCCTTATGGCCCAGCTATTCCATTTCTAAGAATAGTATTTTTATAGCTTGTAATAAATGTCCTTTTCAAGAATAGCTTGAAAATTACCCTTGATTACCTTAATTTTCCACCAAAGGTTAATAACAATCTGGCGTGTGTGTGTGTGTGTGTGTGTGTGTATGTGTATGTGTACATGTATGTGTGAAAGACAGAGAGAAAGAGAGAGAGGCCCACTAAAATCCTATACATTCCAGAGTTTGTCAACGTAAGAGACATTTTTATGAGTTTATTTGAGCCAAACTCACACCAGAAAACACGATTTCAAATGCTCAAGAATAGGACAGTTGTGCAGTTTCTTTTGAACATTTAGAATGAAAAAGGGGAAGAAAGATTACATGAATGTGGGAAAACGCAAGGTACAAGATAGTTAACAAGATTATGTTCATCCTTGAGGATGGTTATGCCTTCCAGTGGTCTAAAACAGAAGATCACTCTGGCATTTCCAAGGCGTGTAACTAGATACATGAGAACAATAGACGGGGCTTGCTTAAGGCAAAGCCTAACCTTTTTTTTTTTTTTAATTTTTATTTATTCATTTTAGAGAGGAGAGGGGGAGACAGAGAGGAGAGACAGAGAGAGAGAAGTGGGGGAGGAGCTGGAATCATCAACTCCCATATGTGCCTTGACCAGGCAAGCCCAGGGTTTCGAACCGGCGACCTCAGCATTTCCAGGTCGACGCTTTATCCACTGTGCCACCACAGATCAGGCGCCTAACCTTTTTATAGGCTTGAAGAGTGACTACCACCAGGACCTGCCCAGTTAGGAATTGGTGATCAGATCACCTTGTGAGGTTATTACATTCAGATTTAGTACAGGTTCCTTTTTCATCTATAAGCTTAAATCCCCAAAATGCCACAAGTTAGCCAGGCAGAGGGCAAAAGAAAAAAAAAATTAAGGAGCCACCAATAAACACAACAAGAAAACAGGATGATTTTCTTTCCCCTATCATGTGAATAGATTGATAAGACAAGAACCAGAACTACCTTCGAATATATATATGTTTTTCCCTTTTGCTTGGAGCAAGAGGGAGTGGAAAAAGATCCTAGAGAGAGAAAGATTAAAGTTAATAGAACAACTGCAGCTGACTCTTCAGAAGACTGAAATGAGGTAACCAGTTGAAGGGCTGGCGAGATTAAGATATGTACTTAATAAAATGGAATTTAGCTGGGCAATAAATACTTGATAAAACTACAGAAGAAAGGGGCAAACCAGGATTTCCTATGAAGACTAAATAAAGTCCCAGCTAAGATTTATTCTCTGGCCAGTTTTAGAAGACACGACTTTCAAAGTTGACTTACTGGAGATGACAAAGCTCAGACGAAGTGAGAAGACTAGGAACACACTCACCAACATTGGGACAAAAACATTAAAATATGGACAAAGCTACCTTCATGTCCATAAGTTGAGATTTTTAAGTAAAAGAAAAAGACATGGCATCCATAGTAACATCCAACAGTTAGGGGGGCTGGGGAGAGAAGCGGGGGTCAGAGAAACTTAATGAGCAAAATGATTGGGGAATATTGAGACAGTAACTACAAGAAAGTGTGACCCAAACACATTATACGCAGCCACGTTTTGGTCAAGGTTTAAAGGTAATTGGTAGCAAATGTGGTCAAGTTAAGCCAAATTTTATACACAATGGGCATGTAATGTGAAAGACAAATAAATGTTCTTGTGCTGCCCACTGAGCCATTGGATCATCCGTTACTGCAGTACAGCTAAGCCTACATTAATACAAAAATTGGTATAGCAGAAAGAGGACTCTGCCAAAACAACAATATTAACGTTTATATGTGGCACTATGGAGTTCGGTAGTGAGCAGTATAAAACAGTTATTGGAGGTTGGAAAAATGTTTATTCATGTAATGCAGTGGTGAATATTTTACTAAAATTTTTCTTGTAATAACTTGAAAAGCAAATCATGCACCAAATGAACTTGCGACTAGAGGTAAAGAATTGAGAAAACAGGCCCTGGCCGGGTAGTACAGTTGGTTAGAGCTTCATCCTGATATGCAAAGGTTGCAGATTCAACCCCCAGTCAGAGCACATACAAGAATCAACCAGTGTGAATGCCTAAATAAGTGGGACAACAAATTAATATTTCTCTTTCTCTGTCTCTGTCTTTTTTTCTCTCTCTCTCTTTTCCTTTCCTTCCCTCCCTTCCATTCTCTGTAAAACCAGTTGATTAATAAAAAAAAGGAACTGAGAAAACAGAATGTTAGTATCATGAATTAGTTGGTATTGGTTTATTTGACAAGGTACTGTTAAAGAGATGAACTCAGAAAACAATTGGCGGCCTGACCTGTGGTGGCGCAGTGGATAAAGCGTCAACCTGGAAACTCTGAGGTTGCCGGTTCAAAATCCTGGGCTTGCCTGGTCAAGGCACATATGGGAGTTGATGCTTTCTGCTCCTCCCTCCTTCTCTCTCTCTCTCTCTCTCTCTCTCTCTCCCTCCCCCTTCCCTCTCAAAAATGAATAATAAATAAAATCTTAAAAAAAAAAGAGAGAAAACAATTGGCCAGTTTGCAAGTAGTAAGTAAAAGAAATAGACCACAGCCCCAGCTGGTGACACAGTGAACAGAGTGTCAATCCGGAGTACTATGATCATGGGTTCAATCTGGGATCTCTGGCTGGATCCTGAGGCCTGGCTTGACTGCAGGTCATGGCACGTTTGAGAAGCAATCAATGGGTACCTAAGTGAAACAACAAGTTAGTGCTTCGCTCTCTCTCTCTCTCTCTCTCTCATTTCCTCCCTCTCTCTCAAAAAAAGAAAAAGTCTACATCCAAAAACACTGGGTTTAGGATTCGTTTGTTATTGCAGCATAACCTACTCTATCCTAGCTTGAGTCTTCCAAAAAAATGTCTATACAACAGATATTCTGAGGAGTCACACTCTTGGTTCTATCCAAGTTTACAAGAGATTAGAATCAAAGAGAACCCAAGATTTACAGTAAGCTGGTTCTACTTTCTATAGGTTGCCTCCAAAGCTTTCAAGATTGGTGCAAATGCCTTTTGAGAGGCTGTTCATCTCATAAATTGATCTAGAGTTACAGTTTCTAAAGTCAGGTCCAGATTATTTATTTCAGTAATAAGAGAATATGAAAATTAATATTTTTAAAATCTCTTTATTTTAAAGTTTCTCAGTGTATGTATTTGTTTCCAAAGGACATAATGCTTTGTACAGTAACATAGGCATATAATTCATACATATATACAGGACTACATGCTCAAAAGTCTTCTACTGCAAAGATTCTACAAGTTAAAGTTTGGTTCACTCTATGATCCCACTTTCATTAAAGAGATATGTAGCCTGGCCAGGCGGTGGCACAGTGGAGAGAGCATTGGATTAGGATGCAGAGGACCACAGTTCAAAACCCTGAGGTTGCTGGCTTGGGCATGGGCTCATCCAGCTTGAGTGTGGGATCATAGACATGACCCTATGGTCTCTGGCTTGAAGCCCAAGGGTTGCTGGCTTTCATCCGAGGTCATTGCCATGAGCAAGGGGTCACTCAGTCTGCTGTAGCTCCTACCCCCGGTCAAGGCCCATATGAGAAAGCAATCGATGAACAATTAAGGTTCCACAATGAAGAATTGATGCTTCTCATCTCTCCCCTTTCCTGTTTGTCTGTCCCTCTCTCTGTATCCCTCCCTGTCTCTGTCACAAAAAAAAGAGAGATATGTAGACCATGAATCCTATCTCATACCACAATCAGCACAACCTAAACTCATTCATCCAACTACCTTCATCCTCCTACAATCTACTCGGCTACTGACAGGCATGCAGGTGCAGGCAACAGCATGAAAGTGAAACACACCACACTGCTATAAATTATTCTGGCCAAAGAAGAAAAATGTGAAAAGAAAGCCACATTCAGATCAACACATTTTATCTCCACTCCATGATCCTTGAGTAACTTCAGACAAATTATTTAACTTTTTCACTTCTGTTTTCCAAATTGTAAAATAGGAATGGTTTACTTCACAATTAATATAAAAATAGGCATAGCATGACTTATTCTAATAATCATATATGTCTTTCTGTGAGGGTTCTATGTGATAATAATAATATGGATAATACCAATATATTATAAAACATGTCTAAAAATATAACAAAAAATGTACACACAATAGTAAAGGCTTTCAAGCACCCAATACACCAAAAGCCTTACACATTTTGGTTGTTTTTTCTCCTCTCCATTAAAAACAAATGCTAAAGCCCTGGCCAGTTAGCTCAGCAGTAGAGCGCTGGCCCAGCATGTGGAAGTCCCGGGTTCAATTCCTGGTCAGGGCACATAGGAGAAGTGCCCATCTGCTTCTCCCCCCTTGCCCCTATTCTTTTTTTTTTTTTTTTTTCCTGAAGCTAGAAACAGGGAGAGACAGTCAGACAGACTCCCGCATGCACCCGACTGGGATCCACCCGCACGCCCACCAGGGGCGATGCTCTGCCCACCAGGGGGCGATGCTCTGCCCCTCCGTGGCGTCGCTCTGTGGCGACCAGAGCCACTCTAGCGCCTGGGGCAGAGGCCAAGGAGCCATCCCCAGCGCCCGGGCCATCTTTGCTCCAATGGAGCCTTGGCTGCGGGAGGGGAAGAGAGAGACAGAGAGGAAGGAGGGGGTGGGGGTGGAGAAGCAAATGGGCGCTTCTCCTATGTGCCCTGGCCGGAAATCGAACCCGGGTCCCCCCGCACGCCAGGCCAATGCTCTACCGCTGAGCCAACCGGCCAGGGCCCCCTTGCCCCTATTCTTTCTCTCTCTCTCTCTCTTCCCCTCCTGCAGCCAAGGCTCCATTGGAGTAGAGTTGGCCCAGATGCTGAGGATGGCTCCATGGCCTCCACCTCAGGTGCTGAGGATAGCTCCATGGCCTCTGCCTTAGGTGCTAGAATGGCTCTAGTTGCAGGGGAGCAATGCCCCAGATGGGCAGAGCATCGCCCCGTGGTGGGTATGCTGGGTGGATCCCGTTTGGACGCATGCGGGAGTCTGTCTGCCTCCCGGCTTCTCACTTCAGAAAAACACAAAAATAAATGCTAAGTCTTACTCAAGCTTGGGTAATGATGACTTACTGGGAACTGTACAAATCTACTAAAATGTTCCCACTCTCTAACACAAGGAAGGGCATTTCCTTGGGGTGTGGGGATCGCCATCGAACTACTCAGGCCTAAAAAATAAAATGTGGATTCCCGAGCTTCTACTACAGGGTCACTGCCATAGCTTATCAGTGACCAGAGAAGAGAGTGTACCCAGGGTGAAATGAGAAATCAAGTTCAGAACCAAGGAAATATGAAGCGCTCTGTAAAAACTCAGTAAAAGCTAAGTTTCCCAATGACGCCAGTACCACAAAGGAAAACAGGACAGGGAGCAGCCAATACATGAGGCAGGAAATGGAATTACTAGTCCCTCATAATGAGTTGAGATGCTGAATCCATTACAGAGCCTTACAATAAAAGAGGGTCGAAAGATCAGGAATCAAGACTTTGCCAATATATCCAGAGAAGTACTGAAAACCTGAGCACACACAGGTCAGCACCATATGTGCAAGGGGGACACTCAACCCTAGTGCAGAGAATATGTCGGGAGGGTACAGCTAGTGCTGCTTTGGAGGAAGAACCTCTGAGGAAAGGGTATAGGAAAGAAGGAAAATGGGGCACCACTCCTTCAAAAAAGCAGAGTACATTTTTCAGAAAATTTCGGGTTCTAACAACGCTTCCATGCATTCTCCAGATTCAGATAAAGCAAACTACTTTATTAGAAAACAAAGTATATATATGTGTGTATAAGTATTGATTTAATAATGTTTTGATTATATTAACTGTAACATTATGTCAACATATTAGTCATGACTACACTTATCACCAATATGTATAATTATATGTTTGCTATATTAATTCATATTCCTATAAGTTTATATTTAATAATATTACCACAATAGACTTGATTAAGGAATAAGAGAAAGGGAACAGGGCTAACCAACCCACGATTTAGAGAATAGAAAGAAGAAGAAGACATAATAGCTAAACTATGAAAAAGTAACCAACTAGTAAGAGAAAATATAGGAACATGTGATATCCCAGAAGCAAAGAGAAGAAATCATTTTAAGAGGAAGGGACAGTTATTTGTGTCAAATGCTGCTCAGACATACAAGATAAGCAGAAATTATTGGAAAACACTGACTACTGGATTTTAAAGATGGTAGACATTAGTGATCTAAATATGTAGCCACGGTTGGGACAAAAATCCTACTGGCATGTGTCAAAGAAAGGGACGTAAGAGAGTGCAGAATGAGTCAAATCATGCTCATATTGTGGTGGGAAAGAAGAAAGGGATAGTAACTACACAAGGCTATGTGCTTGGTTTGAGATCGGTCATCTTTTGGGCTATTAGAATAATTTAACTAGCAAAGAAGAAAAACTAATGACACAGATGAGAAGGGCTAGTTAATAACACAAAGTAATACAGAACTATGGGATCCCGAGCACAAAAGGACGGTTAGATATTATATACGGACAATTCATTGTTATTAATGAGAGAAGGCAGAATATAGGTACATATCCAGGTAGAAGCCATAGGAAGAAGTTTAGGAAATGCCTGTCTGCTTTGGATGGGCACTTCAACATTCAGATAAATGATAAAAAGTAAACCAAAGGTATTTCCAAAAAAATTTACCTTATATAATCTGCAGGATGGTGGTTCCAATAAGGAAATCATCACTATTATCATCACCACACATTTATAGTGCTTAAGTTTGGCCAAGCACATGGCCTCATTTAATCTTCCAAACAAGACCATAAAAAAATAACATAGCACCCACTTTTTAGATTTTAAAAACTAAGTTTGAAGAGACTAAGAAGTATCACTGGCTAATTAAGTAGCCTGAATTCAGAGCTCAGCCTGTAACTTTGAACTGCTTTAAACCATTTTTCCTTCTCCCTGTAACACACACACACACACACACACACACACACACACACACACACACACCACTGTTTACACTGTGATACTTTCAGAAAGCTACATAGCTGGATTACTCTTTTTGAGAAAGCAGAAAACCCTAGCAGCTTTGGCAAGCCAGTTCCAACTATTTCTCCCTCCCATGTCACTAATGGCTGTGCTTTAATATTTTTAAACTTTTTTTTTTTTGGGGGGGGGTGGACTTCAGGAACTCTGCCAGAAGTAAAACCACTAACAAACTAAGTTTTAACATATTTTTCCCTAATAACCCTTTTGGCTTGATCCTTTGTTACTTTTCTCTCAATATATCGATATTGGAGTTGATTGTGCCTGGGCTTTATATTAGAAATCACTAGAGCCCCACTTAATCTTTTGACTTTGGAAGCCCAGATACCAACAAGACAGGTAATAACAAGTGTTGGAGGGGCTGTGGAGAAAAAGGAACCCTCATTCACTGCTAGTGGGAATGTAAACTGGTACAGTCATTATGGAAGAGAGTATGATGGTTCCTCAAAAAATTAAGAATAGAACTACCATATGACCCAGCAATCCCTCTACTGGGTATCTACCCAAAACACTCAAAAACACTGATACATAAAGACACATGCAACCCCATGTTCATCACAGCATTGTTCACAGGGCCAAGACATAGAAACAACCAAAGTGTCTCTCAATAGAGGATTGAATAAAGATGTGGTACATATATACAATGGAATACTACTCAGCCATAAGAAATAATGACATATTTCCATTTACAACAACATAGATGGACCTTAAAAACATTATACTGAGTGAAATAAGTGGATCAGAAAAAGCTAAGAACTATACAATTTCACACATAGGTGGGGTACAAAACCAAGACACATGGACATAGATAAAAGTGAAGTGTTTACCAGGGTGAGGGGGTTGTGGTGGAGGATTAAAGAGGGACAAATATACAGTGAAGGAAAATGATTTGACTTTGGGTGATGGGCACACAACGCAATCAACAGTTCTAAAGCTATAGAAACATTTACCTGAAACCTATGTATTCTTATTGATCAATATCACCCCATTAAATTTAATTTTCTAAACAAATTTTTTAAATTATTTTATAAAAAACATAAGGGACTTATTTAAGTAGAGAAGTCTCACTCATCATGATATTCTCTGGTATTGCTACTGAGGACAATGGGAATATGAGGTCTTGAAGGAACTGTTTAAATGTTCAATGCTCTAACAAAGAAATTAAACAAAATACATAATTTGTTTTATAATGATACCTCAGATATAATTAGTTTATTTCTTAAATCTAGAAAAACCAAGTGATGATTTTGTCACAAAGTCTGATGAATTTAAAAAAATCATGAATACTTCCTTTGTCTCCTTTGACTTGAATTTGCTATAAAAATTTCATACACTATTCAAAAGCCCATAAACAGATATCAGTCAACAAACACAACACAATATGTCTTAACAAAATATATTTCTCCACATAGTTTAAGTATATTAGTTTTCCTTAACATTGAGGAAGTGTTTTTGAAGTACTTAAAGTATTTCTTAAGATTCCAAAGAACAGCTTTAAAGCATATTATAAAATGAGATACCCAATAAGACTATTTGATGGATAAATATTTCTTTTGATTTGTAAACTCAGAGAAAAACACCTTGCAAAATCTATGCACATTTGATTTGTCTGATATGTAAAGAACATGTTAATTTAAGCAGGAAAGTACATCTAATTTTAGTTATCCTCAGTGAAAATTCCTGCCATGGGAGTTTTTGGAGGAAATCCACAAAATGAAAATTATTTGGGGGAAATTTTCCTAATGGAGAATAAGACTGTGTGAAATGATCTCCCAAAAACCTGGAAGCAATATCCTGCACTGCCACAAGTCAAGGTCATCTCAGGGGTGTGACTTTGAACATTGCTATTTCAGAAAATCAAAGAACCGCTGTAAAGAAGAAGAGCCAAAGAAATGTCGTTAACTAACTTACTAAATTATTTGAACTCTAGATAAAGAGTTCTCTGAAGCCACAGGAAATGTGAGGCAGAATTTAGGTGGTAGCATGTGTGACTTTAGGCCCATAATGACTGTGTCAAATCAGATTTAGGCCCAAACAATGAATTTCAGCAAACAATAAATTCTGAATAAAATCATTGCTGAATTGGAAACAGAAACCTTTGCAGAAATACACAGCTTATTTATCTAATTCAATAAAAAGTATGCCTTTAGAAAATTCACACACATCTATATTAAAGACAGCACAACAATCCAAAACAATAGAGCAGTTAGTTTGAGATGTGACCAATCAAATTTTTATTATTCCTTTATTTTAAAAAAAAGGCACATCTACTCCAATTTCTTCTTTTTATTTTAGTGAGAGAGAGAGAGAGAGAGAAAGGCACAGACAGGGACAGACAGACAGGAAGAGAGAGAGATGAGAAGGATCAATTCATAGTTGCATACTTTAGTTATTTATTAATTGGTTTCTCATATGTGCCTTGACTAGGGGGCCCCAGTCAAGCCAGTGACCCCTTGCTCAAGCAAGCAATCTTGGGCTTTAAGCCAGCTACCTTTGGGATCTAGCCAGCAATCATGGAGTCATGTCTATGATTTCATGCTCAAGTGGCAACCTCATGCTCTAGCTAGTGAGCCCGCGCTCAAGCCAACTACCTTGGGGTTTTGAACCTGGATCTTCAGCATCCCAGGCCAATGCTCTACCCTCTGTACCACTGACGGGTCAGGCCTTACTCCAGTTTTTTAAAAATGAATACAAAGCCTCCTCTTCATGTCTGGTTTCTAAAACCCAGGTAAAAGGAAAAATAAATTCATTCATTCATTCATTGATGCATTCATTCATACATGCATACTTTTATGCATCCCCCAATTGGACTACTTATTAAAATGTCAAAGAAACAGTAATGATCCTGCATGCTAAATGGTAGGTCTCAGAACAGGTATCCTCCTCAGCTTCCCAGAGGAATTCCCCATTCACCTGGAGGAATACCAGCTGTCTCTCAGAATATTACAATATCTTGAAAATATAAGACCTCTGCCTTTCCCGTGGTTGTGGACTGCTCTCTTTCATCTCTTAAGATGCACCTCCATCATTTAAAATAGGCAGAAATTGCTCAGTGGCTCAAAGCATTTATAGAGGCCTCAGTAGACAAGAGGATTCTATACTGCTTCTTCAGGAATTATATCGATTACTGCTGCTGCTCTAACTCTCCCCATATTGTAAAGGTGCCCTGACCTATTCCATCTTCTCTGTTTCTTTTGTAGTCACTAAGCCTCCTCTTTTCCCTGGAGGCCACTCTAACCCATGTCTTGGCCATGACACGTGCCAGCTCACCCCATGCCACATCTCAACTGCAACCATACCGCTTGATGAACAAGGCAGAACAATAAAACAGCAACCACTTTTTAAAGAAAAACCCTATACAAGAAACCATACTAACTATTCTTGATACATTATTTCATGTCGTTCTCACAAAAACCTACAAAGAAGTCCCTATTGTGTCATGAAGAATATAAGAGTCAGAGACATTATTAAGTAACGTGCCTGAGGCCGTAGCCGGTTGGCTCAGTGGTAGAGCGTCAGCCTGGCGTGCGGGGGACCCGGGTTCAATTCCCGGCCAGGGCACATAGGAGAAGTGCCCATTTGCTTCTCCACCCCCGCCCCCCTCCTTCCTCTCTGTCTCTCTCTTCCCCTCCCGCAGCCGAGGCTCCGTTGGAGCAAAGATGGCCCGGGCGCTGGAGATGGCTCCTTGGCCTCTGCCCCAGGCGCTAGAGTGGCTCTGGTCGCGGCAGAGCGACGCCCCGGAGGGGCAGAGCATCGCCCCCTGGTGGGCAGAGCGTCGCCCCGCCGGGTGGATCCCGGTCGGGCGCATGCGGGAGTCTGTCTGACTGTCTCTCCCCGTTTCCAGCTTCAGAAAAATACAAAAAAAAAAAAAAAAGTACCGTGCCTGAGATCAAATAGCTTGGAAGTGGCAGATCCAGCCTAACATGATGCTTTAACAACTACAATTTTCTGCAACCAATATGAGCAGTTATAAAACATAAAATGCATACAATCTACATCAGTGTTTACTCCCATGGGAATGCTGTACATTATTATTATTATTATTATTATTATTATTATTATTATTATTATTATTATATGTGACAGAGAGAGACAGAAAGGGAGATGAGAAGCATCAATTCTTTGTTGTGCCATCTTAGTTGTTCATTGATTGCTTTCCCATATGCCAGAGATCTCAGGGTTTCAAACCTCAGACTTCAGTGTCCCATGTTGATGCTCCATCCACTACACCACCTCCAGTCAGGCTGTACACATTATTTTAAAAAGATAATAATTTTGCAAGGATTGTAGTTAGAAAATCAGTGCAGGTTTTTTGCCAGGAGTGAATAAAGAACTTAGAAATAATATTGCGGTTTAATTAAACTAACAAAATCCACATGGGGATCTGAGCAAATACAAATGGGCATCTTGGACATGGACCAGCTCTCAGGGCCAACAGCCCTGACTGGATCCATGGGGAGGCACTAACATACTGAACATATTTTTTAAAACATGCACTTCAAAGAAACATTGGCAAATCTCAAAGTTGTAACAAAAAGGAAACCCAGCAGTTCAAATGCTGTCTGTATCCACTGAAGCTCGAAGGAGAAGTTCGGTAAAGCTAAGCCTACTAGTTAGGTGTCTATTATGGAGATGGACACATGACTATGGGGCTATCTGTGGCTAACATTCCATTCACCTAATCCCCTTCTAAGAGAGTAGATTTCCCCAACCCCCAAAGCCTAACCACAGCAGAGAACATAGCACCTGGATAATGCCAACACCTGTTTCATTTGACAGTGGTCATCAAGTAATAGCCACTTTCATCTAGTATTAAAAGCTTTATTAGCCCATGGCCACAGACAAATTTCTGAGCCCACAAGTCCTAGAATTCACCGAGGTGAACACTGTTGAATGGGAGGCATAATCCATAACCCCCTTGTCTTCTTTGAGTGACTACCACAACTAGACACATTTATGTTTGTGTGTGTTTACCTTTTCTCCATCTCTTCCTGGTTCTCCTTTGTAACCTGGTAGTCCTCGTGCACCCTAAATTAACCACAAAATAAAATTATGTTAATCATTGTGTTTCGGTTCATTTGAAATGGTATTTTTAAAATGTATATAAACAGATCACCTACTTGTATTCCTGGGGATCCTGGAACACCTGGTGATCCTACGATTCCCTGATAACCCTAAAGAAAAGCAGATAAGAAATAATGAACATTTTATCACATTTGCAAAGAGCAGCCTCCATTTTAGGATTCACTCCCCTCTCAAGTTTCTTACACCGAAGACCTCAATTAGTTTAAGAAACCAAATTAATAAAGTGTAAAATGCTTAATAAGGAATTCATATCCTTTAGCCTTTATGAAAAAAAAAGGTGTTAAATATCTCTAGATTAAATAAAAATATCCAGAAATGCTTCAATTAAATAGAAGGCTTTGAGATCAAAATAGAAAGCCAGTGTTCACAGCTCCTAAAGAAATGCCCTGCACATTAGAAACATAGTCAACATATTCAGGAGAAAAACACCTAAAACTGGAGGGTTCAACAAAAATAATACACTTTTAAACTACCCGAGTAATGGCCACCTGAGCTAATCCTTAGAATAAACTAAACCTCGATGAACGTTCTCCTCAGAATAAGTCTATACATAACTGCCTTTGGATTACTCACTTTAGAAAGCCGCTGATGTTAACCTCAATAACATGGCTGTAATGTGCCCCCGCCCCTCACCTCCCAAGGCTGAGCCATCCACTCAGGCCACGGTCACCTTCATCTACACTGTTTCTTACATATTCCTCCAGAAAGTGGACCCTTGGTAAAACAGCACAACTTTTTCAGATAGGGGGAAACTCTTCATTCTTCACTCAGCACATGGCAACTGAACTCCAAAACAAACTGGTAGGCCCTGAGTATTCATCTGAGTTTTTCAGTGTCAACGTCATGCTGACTTGGACCACCTGGCACCTGCAAACAATCACATTTACCACTCTTATTCAGGTCCCCTCTTTCTCCCAAACTCTATTCATATTCCATCTTTCTCAGATCTCACTATTTGGGTACAGCTTTCTTTTGTCACTAGTATTAACAAAGATCTCGATGTTTCAATTACATTTTCATTCTTAAATCCAAAAGCTTCATTTCCATGTGGCTACTCATGGATATCTGCACTGGTCTTCGAGTTCACCCAATCACTTGTCAATATATTTTCAGTTGCAATTTTAGACATCATAGTTCCCTACTTTTCCAATCCCATTTTCAAGTTATTTCTTTTACTATTCTTTGCTAGCTCTAATAATAAAAACCTAGTGGTTGTCTCAAAAAGATCAGTCACGTATTACAGTTTTTCTCCTGTTACACATTTGTATTTCTTATTTTGTAAAATGCTCTCAGTTACCCCTAGAAGAATTTCTATCACCAACCATCAGCCTTTCCTTCACACCCCATTCAGTTCTTCACAGAGTGTATCATTATGCTCTATCAGGATTTCCCAAACTCAAACTTTTCTCTCCCATGCCTTTGCCCAATCCTTAAACATTTTACTTCACCAGTGAATGAGTTTCATAACCAACCTTTCGATATTCTATGCAAAATAACCAGTGACTTTAAGCGTGTCATATACTGTCTGAGCTGACAGTGTCTCTGTGTCACTGGATTGTGTGCCCCCTTGAGATGAGGAACCAGGTCTAACTCAATGCTATATTTCCAGTATTGAACAGAGTGTTTGGCACATTTTCTGTTAATTGAGCATTGGAAGAAGTTACCTTCAATTCATCCACATGGCATACGAGAGTAAAACAGCTCTTTCTCCAAGGAACCATGTTACGTTTGTGCTCTTTCCAATAGCAACTGAAACTTTTCGTAACACCATGCGGTTCATGTTCTCAAGATCAGTTGGAAGAAAGAAAACCAATTTACCCAGAACTTGCTTAGCTTTATTTCTGTACCAGTCTAGTTACCACTGAATCTCTTTCCCTCACCACTCTGGAATTGGATAGGCTTGGAATTCAATTTCAATTCTATCACTGTTAGCACATGCCTAAACAGAGTTAGGTTACTTATAAATGCTACCAGCTAGGATGTCCTTCAGATTCTTCTAAACCTTGCATGCACTTTCTGGATAGTCTGACACAGTTTATATTTATACTAGGCTGCTGTAATTGGGAGAAATAATAATGGCAATGATTTCTGTACTACTTGTCATGTTCCAGACTAATTAATTCACTTAATCTTCACAATTACCCTTTAATGCAGGTTCCACCTTATCCTCATTTTAAAATGAGGACATTGAAGCACAGAACCTTAAGTAACGTGCCCCAAGTTAATAGACCATAAGTTGACAGAGCCAGTGCAACCACCCTTTATTGAAAAATGCTTCGTGGGCCCTAGCTGGTTCGCTCAGCGGTAGAGCGTCGGCCTGGCGTGCGGGGGACCCGGGTTCGATTCCTGGCCAGGGCACATAGGAGAAGTGCCCATTTGCTTCTCCACCCACCCCCTTCTTCCTCTCTGTCTCTCTCTTCCCCTCCCGCAGCCAAGGCTCCATTGGAGCAAAGATGGCCCGGGCGCTGGGGATGGCTCCTTGGACTCTGCCCCAGGCACTACAGTGGCTCTGGTCGCGGCAGAGCGACACCCCGGAGGGGCAGAGCATCGCCCCCTGGTGGGCAGAGCTCGCCCCTGGTGGGCGCGCCGGGTGGATCCCGGTCGGGCGCATGCGGGAGTCTGTCTGACTCTCTCTCCCCGTTTCCAGCTTCAGAAAAATACAAAAAAAAAAAAAAAAATGCTTCGTGGTAGATCAGACCTTATGATTCCAGAATGATTAATCAGAGTCAAAGAAATCCATTTAACCAGACTACTTTTACATTGGTTAGGATTCTGAGTGCCCAGAGGAAAGATATGTTCATAAAATTCCTCAACAAGAAAGTTACCATAGAAATGAGCTATTTATCAAAATGATTGGTCATCTACAAAGTTCACATTTAATGAATTATTTTTCTTCCACATTTTTTATAAATGTTAAGCCAAATGTCATATCTGCTTTATTACTTTTCCAGAAAGTTAATCTTTTGTAGACAATCAAAAACTGCATGCTGTCTCTTCTCTTTGACGAAGTTAATAGGATGCATTTGTTAGAAGAACACATCACCATTTAGTGGATTACAGTAACATAAAAGATGCCCCAGAATGTGTTCCCAGCTCACCTGACTCATAATGTGACCTCAGACAGAGTAATCAAATCCCCAAGTCCTGGGACAACACGGTGAAGTGGAAAGACAATAAATTTTGAAATTAGAAAAGACCTTGGGCTGAATTTCTGCCCCTCCCTTTCTATAAGATTTTGGCTAAGTTACTTTGCCTAGCTAAGCCTCAGGGTTTTTTTTTTTATCATAAACCAGGATAACATGCACTTTATTTCAGAAAACAAGCAAATGGTGTCATAGTAAAAATGTCTGGGAGATGTTAGTATCTCAGTAAATGTAAGTTGCTTTCTTCAGACACAATGACTATAGTACAAAACTATGAGAACACTTCTGCAGAATTATTCTGTAGCCTTAACAGCCATCATTAGTGCATAAGGATTGGCAGGTCCAGTCACCATCATGATTTATCCATTTCTCAACATTCATACATATGTAATCCTGAACATGTCAAAAAAAAGCCTCAGTATATTTAACAATCGCTCTGCTGGTTTTAACTTTGGAAGAACTGCAATACAGGAATAATAAATGTTTCCTACAATATGAGAACCAAGCTATTGTTGTTCCTACAATGCTCTAGGAAAGATATATAGTTTTAAAATGAAAATTGGTAATAATATCATATCATCAAGTGTATAAGGGTCATGATGTCTTCTGAGCCCAATTTTGATCATGCTATAAAACATTCTGCCAATTTAAATATATAGATTTCTTTCAAATGGTGAGAAAGAGGAATTGGTTTCCTTTAAATACTCTAAATTTAAAAATTAAAAGATGCAGTCTTGAAAACTTAGTTGAATAAAGAAATTCAAAGATTATTTTAGAAACTAGAGGAGGCATGATTTGTAATAAAATAAAAAATCAAAACCATATCCAAGGTGGGGGAATCCCAGGGCAAATCACCAGAAGAAATTGGATGAAATTCAGAAAAACAACGTTTGGAATAAAAACCAGGAAAATAAAGGTTAACCAGCAGGAATATTACAACAGAGAACAATTTCCAAGAGGAGAAAGAAATAAAGTGTTGGTTGACTCATAGCAGGACACACAGAAACAAGAGAAATTCCCTGAAACAGGGAAAATGATAAGCTTCTCATGTAGCTTACTGAGATTTTATTTTTCCGAGTACACAAGTTTATATGTTTTCTTGTATAACTATAAACTTAACATGTCCTTAATAATTGTCAACGTTAAATTTTTACCATTTTGTATTAGCAGGTCTAAATACCCACACTACCCCCATCTGGCAGATTTCTGACAGTATTTAAGTTTTTCCCATGTTCAGAAAAAGTTTCTTTGTAAATGAGTCATTTTAAAGGAAAAAAATATTCTCACTGCCAAATTGTAGGTTTGAAGTATACAGAGTCAATTTACTTTTCTTCCATGATTCATAGCTGTAATGCTCCAGGAAAGATATATAGTTTTGAAATGGAAATTGGTAATAATATCATCAAGTGGGCAAGGGTCATGATGTCTTCTGAGCCCAATTTTGATCATGCTATAAAATATTCTGCCATTCTAAATATATAGATTTCTTTTAAGTAATGAGAAGGATAGAGTAATTGGTTTCCTTTAAATACTCTAAACTTAAAAATGAGCATAAATTCAAAGAAATTATTTGAGATGTCACTCTTATTTTAAAAATGTACAAATATGATTTAAAGTTTATTCTATTATATCATTTTCTTCAAAGATTTCCAAAATTCTATCAGATACTCTTAGGTGCATGGCCAGCGTAACTAGGTAACCAAAATCAAATGTATACTTTTCATGTCTACTGTGGGTTCTTCTAGCCATTGGCAGACTTTATAGCTCTTTACAACTAAATTCCAAGAATATTCATGAAGCTCTGTCTTTCCATGTATATAACTAATACAGAAACCAGTTTCAAGCTAACTCAACTATTAGTCAAATAGTTTAAATGATTTAACTGAGTGCTCAAATTACTTGACTAACAGATCATATTATGTATATAAAAAATGACCCCTGAGCTGAATTTTAAGAAATTACTGTGATACTATGGGAGGTGAAGAGTGGGTCGCCATGGAAAGCTTTCTGAAGACATAAGCTCAAAGGAACACTAAAGGAAGCACAGTGTATACAGAAAGCCCTTCAGTCGGCCATGCACAGGATGGCAGGATGAGCCTTCTCCCTGAAGATGAAAGGAGAGATGTATGCATGCATGCTGCACACAAGACTGGAATGACAGACTGAAGGTTACGTACACAGCTCATGGGTCTTATAAAGGACTTTGATCTTTATCCAACCAGGGGGGGTCACACAATCAGACTTGAGCTTTAAAGAGCTCACTTGCTACACTATGGAGAATATATTATAGGGGGGCAAGAAAAATCATGATGACCCAATGGGAGGGTCCTGCAGGGAAGAGATGACGGCAGATAGACTGAGTCTATTTAAGGTGTATTTA
Organism: Saccopteryx leptura; assembly: GCF_036850995.1. Classification (NCBI taxonomy): domain Eukaryota; kingdom Metazoa; phylum Chordata; class Mammalia; order Chiroptera; family Emballonuridae; genus Saccopteryx; species Saccopteryx leptura. The sequence continues at coordinate 364,909,081 of NC_089503.1, read as the reverse complement.
GTCTAGCCTGATGATGGGTTACAGGAGGTGAGGAGTTTGGAGTTGTGGAAGGATGCCCAGGATTCTGGCTTGTGCAGTGGGGTGACTGCTACTATCACTGACTGAGGGAGGGACTCTGGAGGAAAATATAGTTTAATTGATTGCAAATAGGAAGTAGCACGACATTTATAAAAATATTTTTATGTACTATGATAAACAATTTTTTATTTGACAATGAGAAGCTATATGCTTCTATGTGGGGGAAAATACTACTGCCAATTAAAACAAACCACATTTACTATAAATGAACTTTAATCTAAATCTAATCCTCCTTCTCTTAGATAAAGGTGGATAAGTGATAAATGGGAAACAACATCATCTGCTTTTCATTAATAATTAGCCTTATACTAAGCACATAAAAGAAAAACACTGTCCACCTTTGGCAAATAATCTCTGCAGATATAGTTCAGTTCTTAGATTCACAGAATTTAATCAAATTTATGTAAATGACCTCATTCTCCAAGTAAGGTTACACTCATACTAAGCTTATTTGAAACAGAAAATGCACAACTTTTAATGTAACTGATAACATTTTTAATAATTCTTACTTCCCAACCTAAATCTCTAGTTATGCTTTATATTCAAAGGGAGGTGACTAATAGCTAACCTTATTTCTTCTCTTGCTATTCTACAATATTTTTACCATCATCCGTTATTATTGACTTATTTTTAAATTATTATTTTAGATTAACTGTCTTTCCCCAGTGGAAATGTGAGCTTCACTACAGCAGGACTTTAGTCTGTTTTGTTCACAGCTATATCTCCTTAGCCTAGAAGAGAGCCAGGAACAGAGCAAATCCCCAACAAATGTTGTATATATGACCAAATGAATGAAAGCATGAATAAATAAGCAAACTCAGAAATACAGATTGGCAAAAGTACGTTTACATTTGTAATACAAATAAATAATACAGTAATTAAGAAATAATGATACAAAAATAAACTCCGTGTCTCTTATACTCACAACTGTAAGCCTACTTCTGCCAACCCCTTGATTTATTGAGTCCAACTGGTCACAGATACTGAGGGCTCTAAAAATAATCATAGATACAATCATAGATACAACCCTACACTCATAGAAATTTCAATCAAAAGAAGACACAATATAAGCATGAATTTATCTTTAAAATCACAAATGCTAGATGTGTGACCAAATGTTTCCTTGAATAATTCAGTATACAAATAATATGAGTACGTATATGATGCGTATGTACACGTCATTATGGTATATTGTACCTATAATAAATAAAATTTGAGTAATCTATTTAAGGGACATATCAGATAAATATGAAAATATCCATATATGAGATATAGATAGATAGATAGATAGATAGATAGATAGATAGATAGAGATAGATAGATAGATAGATAGATAGATAGATAGATAGATAGATAGGGGAGCACTGGAGAAAAATGATTTAGTCAACTAAGCATTGTCCAGGGAAGACTTATGGAAGAGATTTTAAAAATAGTTTATTACAGAAAAAGAAGAGAAATGCCTAAATACAGAATGGGTCACTCGAGGCGAATGGGCCATATTTTAGTTCATCAGTGAGACCCTTATGAGTGAGTGTGTGTGTGTGTGTGTGTGTGTGTGTGTGTGTGATAGGAGTGGGAGCATGAAACCATAACCCTTTGGCTAAGAAACCCAAATTGAGGTGAAGTGAGAGTCAAGCAGAAACTGTTCTCTTTAGAAAGATGTTTTCTATACACTTCATAATTAAGCTTCCTCTTGTAATTCTCTTTTCCATGCCAAATTAGAGCCATTTCTTTGGCTTTTATCCTAATGCATTCCATTTTCTAAGTCTTTCATCTTCACGGCTCTCCTTCTCACAGTCTAAACTTCCCACAGATCTTAAACTGCAGAGTCTACAATTGGCACACATTCAGTTAACAGTCTGAAAGGAGAAATGCAGAGAAAGCTCGTCTCACAGGTCCTATTATTCTATTACTGACTACTCACCCCACCAAGTGTGCTCTGCAAGCCTCGGTGCTAGTTTACCCCACCCCCTTCTTCTTATTCTCTACCATCATTCTTGAGTAGTTTAAAACCAGTGTCTCTGGTTTGGATTACACCTGAAGTTCAGTAAATCTTTCCCCACAGGCTGTCTTCTGAGGTCTACTCTCTCCCAGTTACTTTTTTCTGAATGAAATGCAGACCCTACACATCCCTAAAGTGTAGTATCCTAAATCGAATCCAATAGCAGGCCTGTCATCTTCCTTAATATAGACGTTATATGTTTACTAACGATGCCAAAAATTGCATCATCCTTTTAGGCATCCGCAACACATATGTTGATCACTTTGCACCAAGGTTAAATTCAAATAACATCTCCCAGACAAATAAGAGCCATATGTTTACTCCAACTGAATTTCACTCTGTTAAAATAGCCATTATCCAAGTTCACCAATTTTTTTTTTTTTGGATCTTAATGTGACCCCAAACACCAAAATAAATTCCAAAAGTGAAATCAAGATTTTAAAATTCTTAAAAACCATAAAAAATGAATATTGATTCTCTCTTGCCAAAAACAAGACAAACAAACAAACACACAAACATAAACACTGAAGAAATTACAAGAGAAAATATTTAATTGTGGGAAAACTTTAAATCTCTAAAAACTAAAAGCTAACTTAAAAACAAAATTAATAGAAGAATGATTTACAACAACAGATAAGTATGTAGGTAGGTAGGTGGGTGGGTAGGTGGGTGGATGATAGATAGATGATGATAGATAGATAGATAGATAGATAGATAGATAGATAGATAGATAAATTCTCTTCACATATAAGAAGCTCTTATTAATTGATATAGAAAGTGCTATCGAATACATTAAAGAACACTTCATAAAATGGAAACTCACCCTGTACGTCAGATTTCTATATTCAACTATCCACGGAAAATTTCTATTTGAACATCTAACATAAAAAGTTAACATTTCCAAAGCCAAATTCCAAATTTCCCTTGCTCAGTTTTCTCTGTCCCATCCTTGCACACTTCACTGGAATCTCTTTTGACTTCTCTCTTACATTTACATCCAATACATCAGCAAATCCTGTTAGCTCTAACTTCAAATTTTCCGCAGAAAGTCAGTCAAGGTTCTCTCCACCTCACTACTCCCATCCTGATGCTGGCCTCATCACATCGCTCCTATCATTTCAAGAGAATTTCTGACTGATCTTGCTGCTTTTGCCCTCATCACCCCAAAATCTAGTCTCAACTCAAAAATCAAGAGTAATTCCTTTTTAAAATAAGCTCTATCACATCAATCCTTTACTCAAGCCCCTACATGACTCCTGAGTTCACTGCAACTGTAAGCCAGTCACCACACTGACTCCACTCCATCTCTAACCTTTCTCCCTCTTACCTATATGACTTCACCTCCTACTAGCCTGCCCCATCCCTCTCTTTATTCATGACTTAGTGAAGTCATGTAACTCTGAAATTCCCCATCTGTGCTGACTACCAGTTCTGTCAGGTGTAACCCTCCACAGTAATCTGGCCAGTGTCTGAGGTCTGTAGACCACTCGGGCACACTGAGGGCGGTGGAGACAAAGGGGAAGGACACTGCATCACTCAGTGTGACCCACTCTTAAGTCGATTAGTAGCATTACGTTGGCAATCTTCCTGAACCACTTCTTAAAGCCAATAATATGAAAAATCATATTCAGAAACTGTAGTCTAGTTTACCTTTCTTAGCAAATAGGAGGGCCTTCGTGGAACCTTAGAAAATCAGTATCGGAGACAACCTGGGCCTCATCTGGCATCATGTTCTCATTTCCCAGATTAAGAAACAGGGGCTGTTAGTAGCAAAGCAAGTTTTGAAAATAAAGCAGAGGACAAAATAACCACAGATCTCTCCGCCAACCAGCAAAAGGCTTTAATTTCAGTAAAATACTTTACTTCATGAAGAGTACTTAATCATGATGAAAAACAGACAGCAACGTGCATTGTAAAAATATAAGCTTCTATAAAATCATTAAATAATCCTACTATATGCTTCCATATATGACCTTCTTTTAAAAAATCAATGGCATGTCAGAATAAAATCATTAAATAATCCTACTATATGTTTTCATATATGGCCTTCTTTTAAAAAATCAATGGCATGTCAGAATGATGTCTTTAATAGCTATATTACTCTGATTACTTAGTAGGACACATAAATATTTCCCTGCCTCTCTTTTTATAAGGAGAAAAGAGTAAAATGGTAATATGTTCAGACACTGTGCTGATAGAAGTTATTTAATTGTTAGAGAAATGAGAAATGAGAACGGAGTGGAAGGATTTGAAAATAACTCTTTAATTTTGGTTGAAGGCATTTTCCTTATGAAAATTAGTATTTCTCCAGAGTGGAATAATTTACTATTTAAAGCTTTGGTTGACTTGGCCTGATTATAATGAGAAAGAGACTCAAATTGCTTATTGAGGGGGGTTGCACAGAACTAAATCCAAACAAAGCAGAATTCCCTTCGAATTGTTCCATCCAAGTTTCCTCGGTCCAGATGGCTTCAATCGCCAGCCAGAGGCTCCACCCACACCTTCCCACTCCCGCTGTGCGCTGGCCCTGGACACACACTAATGACCCTCAGCTGTTCTGGCTCCCAGGCTCACTTTCTCTTCCTGCCTGGCCACCCAATCTCATATCTCCTGCAGAGAGAAAGACACAGGGGGAGAAGGGGATATTTCAGAAAAATGTCATCCCTCTGGGTAAATAGGATTTGGGTTAGTGGATCAGACTGCTATTGCTGCTGTACCAAAGTACTCCAAACATAGTAGGTTAAAATAATACAAACTTACAGTTGTGCAGACCAGAACCGGGGTCTTAGGGTGCTAAATGCATAGTGCCGAGGCGCTGCATTCCTTTTAGAGGTTCTAGGGGAGAATCTTCTCCTTCCCTTTTCCACTCATAGAGATTGCCTTCCTTCGACCTCTGCTTCCATCACCACTTCTGCTCTGAGTCATATTTCTGCCTCACACTTAGAGGACCCTTGTTTACATGGGCTGCTCAGATAAACCAGGATCAAGATGCTTCATTTAATCACACATGCAAAGTCCCTTCTGCCATGGAATGTAACATATTCTCAGGCGTTTGAGATTAGGATGTTAACAGTATTCTATCTACCACAGTTGGTTTCTTCTTTCTTTAACATCAAATATCATCTAATACCATCTAACATCTAATATCAAATACTACTATACAGCTACATCCATAGCTATACATTGAGTCATGCACATGCACAAAAACATATGTATATAATGAATGAGATGAAACACAAGCCTATTATAGCTGAAATAAGAGTCAGAGTAATATTCATAATTATCATATCAGGCTAATAACAACAAATTTCTAGTCATTCATGGCAAGATATGAAGAAAGGAAAAAATAATGAAGCAAACTAAAGCTGACAGCCAGTGGAAGACCTGATCCACACTCAGCTTCAAATATCCCCCAGGACTTTCCACCACTGAAAAAGCAAAAGCCTAAATAATTTAGCAGCGTTGTCAAGGGAGCTCTGTTGCTGTGAGGTGCCAGCATGTGACAGTTCAGCGTGTAAAGTGTATCTGCTTTGGATCTGGGACAGCATGCAATGGCCAGTAACAGAAAAAGTCCATCCCGGGGAAGGGTTCTCCAGGCAAAGGAGGGCTCTAATTTCACCCCCTGTGATTAGGTCAGAACTCACACAGGAACTCAAACAGTCTCTTTGGTAGGATTTGGAGCTGCAGCAAGGGAATGCAACAGACTCACGTGACCCTTTCAGTTACAGTGAGAAAGAGATAAGCGTATAAGAGAAACTACAAGGCTGGTGTTGACAGATAACAGAAGTTAAGGATAAAGGCAAAAGGAAGATGTTCAGTTTGGAATCTACTCATTCCATTCAATTCAAATTGATGTGATGACCAATTTCTCATCCTATTTCCTGAAACATACCACCTAGCTATTTCTGTATATATCGACTTGGCCCACTAGCCCATATAAAAGTTGAACTACCTATATTCTTACCCAGGACAAACTCTCTTGTTGCAGTTGGAACCAATATTTTCCCATCTACCAAAGGATTTTTTTTTTTCTGCAAAGATCTCAAATATCCAAAATCACCAATTTCTCGCTTCTGCTTCATTTTCTTCATCATAGAAAATGCTAAGATTTCTCATCTTTTAAAAAAAAACCCTCCTTTTATCCCACATCCGCTCTAACCTATTACTCCATTTCTCTGCTCCTTGTCATATCCCTCAGGAGAAGCAACTATATTCATTTTCACCATTTTATCTCCCACTCTCTCTTGAACCCATTTCAAGCCAGTTTTGTACTGCCCCTCCCTCAATTACCTCCATGCAGCAAATCCCTTGGTCTAGGCAGAGATCTCATTTTTCTCAACTTCTTAACAACAGTGACACAACTGATCACTCCCTTCTTGAAATGCTTTCTTCACTTTACTCCTAGGATACCACATTCTCCTGGAGATCCTCCTCCTTCACTGATCATTCTTTTCCAACTTCCTTGGCTGTATCCCTTTTTCTCTGGAAGAGAACCCTAAACTCAGTTCACTGCTGCCTTCTCTTCTCTAGTTGTTTCTACTTACTCCCTAAATAATCTCATCCAGTCGGTGTCTTTAGATAAGTCGACATGCTAAAGTGCCTCAAGTGTGTATTTTCATTCTCAAACACATCCCTGAACTCAAGATCCCTATACTGATGTCTTAAGAGATACCTTCAGCATGTCCAAAAATGCATTCTCGAGTTCTTCCACAAAACTTACATCTCCCCCAGTACTGCCCAGCTCAGTAAATGGCAACACGACTCACCCAGGTGCTCAAGCTAAGAGCCTCTAAGTCTTCTCTGACTCTTTTTCTCACACCTCATATCTAATTGAACAGAAATACTAATCAGCTTTACATTAAAATATAATCTAGAATCTGACTACTTCTCTTCTCTGCCACATTACTTTAGTCCAAGCCACTCTTAGTGCTCAGAATTCAGAAATAACCTTTTACTTGGTCCCCTGCTTCCACTCCCCCCCCCCATATATTCTTTATATATAATATTTATAAGGAGGGGTAAAAGTAGGTTTACAGTTGTTTGTATGAAAAATGATATAATTAATAACACAAGAATAAACTCTGTGCTTTCTGTTCTCAAACTGTAAACCTACTTTGCCCCACCCTGTATTTTCCTCTTTCTAAAGAGTAAGGTGAATCAAGTTACTTTCCTTCTTAACATCCCCAAATAGATTGCCATCATATTTAGAATAAATCCTGCTGAGTGGGTCAGTTGAGCCTCAAGGCTCCAGTAGCCCAGCACCTCAGCCCCAGTGACCCAGCTCCTCAACCCAAAGACCCAGCTCCTCACCCCAGTGTCCCAGCTCCTCAGCCCCAGTGACCCAGCTCCTTACCCCAATGGCCCAGATCCTCAGCCCAGTGGCTCAGCTCCTCAGCTCTCTGCAGCTCCAGTGGGCCACCATTTTGTCACCTCTTCAGATCCCTTCTTTCACAATCTCTCTCTAGACAGACTCACCTGCATAATTAACCCCTTTCCCATTCAACACTGGTGCCAACAGCCCCAGAACATCGCTAGTCTTCAAAAATTGGCTGTATTGAGGGGGTTTCGAAAGGCATTAAATTTGTCAGTACTTCTGTCAGTGACAAGACAAGCTCCTCTTCTATCTTAATGGGGTATTGATGGTTTAATATTAGGCCTGTAGTTCTTTAACTGCTCAAATATTATTGACTCATAATACAAACCTTCCATCCTTCATGGCAACAGTTAAAGTCTTATAGTAAAGAAAGTCTCTTAGGAAATACTTTTTTGGGGATAATTAATTAATATTCAAAAGCTAATTCCAAATGTCTATTTACTGAGGATAATTAATTAATATTCAAAAGCTAATCCCAAATGTCTATTTACTCTTATAAATATTCTGATAGTAACTGACCTGTAAATATTTGCTGAAAATGCTTTAAAGTAAATATGCTTGATGGTTATTTAATTCATACCTGTCCTTTAAGTTCTCTTAAACTATAAAGGATATTATTTTTTGGAAGATCATAAGTGTATACACCAGTATACATATTCTTAGAAAAATAATATAACCTTTGAAAAATAGGTTACACTAATTCTTTGTGGGAAAGAATTTTAATATAAAATATAATTAGAGGACATAAAATAGAAAATCTCACACATGTAAGAAAAACAAAACTTAAAGGACTGAGAAACTGATTTCCTATAAATGGATGATTTATAGAAAATGGACAATGTTAGAACTTTCTTAAATGATAGGGAATTGGTCAAGGGTTGACTTATACCAACATTGGGAAGTTTTGCTTATGGTTCCCAGAGGCATGAACAAAAATTGGCTGGATTGAGCTTTGCATGAAGAATTTAACTGGATTTCTCTGAGTGGGGAATTTTCAAAGCTGGTCTCCATTCCTGATTTTACCAGACTCTTAACTGAACTTTCCCCTCTTTACACTCCTTCTCCATGAATTCAGCAAACACCAAACTCTCAACAGGCTCACCTGTAACCTGGTACAGTGTGTGTGTCCTGAACTGCCTGCCACGCCTCTGCTATTCCGAAATAAACACATCCTTTTGGTAATTTTGATCTCGACACAATTTATCTCTTTATTTAGATCAACATGAAAATTTCCATAGAAGTGAAGGGAAAATACAAAAGGATTTCTGAAGATAGCTACTCATTGTTACTAAGAAATCAGTGGACAACTTTTTAAATGTAGCAAGGATGTTTGCAATTTTGAGGTAAAACACCTAGAGTGACTAGAATGTTAATTCTATTGACCAAGGCAGCCCTAATGTTCCCCTCAGTTTGATTACACTTTAGACAGGTGTCAGCCTGACTTTAGGCCCTGATCTCCCTTATCTGAGAACATTTACTTCAGAAAATTTGTAACTGTAAATTCTTTTTTGTCCTTTTGAGTTTTAAACTTTAAACACACACAACTATAAGCACACCTCCCCACTAGCTTTAAACTACCAAGCAATGTCTTTCTCAAGGACCTGGGAACCATCTCTTTAAAATGTAGTCTTTTGCTGGTTTGGGGTTACCTTTGTTCTCCTTTTTCTAGTTCCTTAAGATGTGATGTTAGGTTGTTTACTTGGGTTCTCTCTTGTTTTTTCATATAAGCCTGTAATGATATGAACTTCCCTCTTATTACTGCTTTTGCTGCATCCCAGAGATTTTGATATGCCGTGTTGTCATTTTCATTTGTCTGTATATATCTTTTGATCTCTTATTTCTTCTTTGACCCATTCATTTTTTAGAAGTATGTTGATTAATTTCCACATTTTTGTGGGTGTGTTTACTTCTTTTTTGCAGTTTAATTCTAGTTTCAAAGCCAGCATAAGAAAGAAAATAATAAAAATTAAAGCAGAAATAAATAAAATAGAGAACAGAAAAACTATAGAAAAAATTAATACAACAAAGAGCTGGCTCTTTGAAAAGATCGATAAAATTGACAAACCCCTGGCAAACTCACTAAGAAAAAAAAATAAAGGACTCATATAAATAAAATCCAAAATGAAAGAGGAACAATTACCACAGATATCATAGATATACAAAGGATTATTGCAGAATACTATGAAAAATTATATGTCTCCAAATTGACAATCTAGAAGAAATGGATAAACTCTGAGAACAATACAATCTTCCTAGACTGAAGCACAAAGAAGTATAAAGCCTAAATAAACCACTAAACAGGGAGGAAATAGAAACAACTATCAAAAACCTCCCCAAATATATAAGTCCGGGGCCAGATGTCTATCCTACTGAATTCTACCAAACATTCAAAGAAGATTTGGTTCCTATCCTTCTCAAAGTCTTCCAAAAAACTGAAGAAGAAATGCAGTCTTTAAAAAAGATAAGCATCCTGGACATCCCAGTCTCTGTGGGAGGGCAGTACCCCATCTTCCATGGTGGCCACTGAGGAACACAGATGACGTACTCATAGAGAACATCTACCAAGTACAGGATAATTCAATATACTTCATCTCATTGACTAACCTCTCCTAAAGTCCTCACCCCAGCACTCAAGAATCTACCCTCCCTTTGTTGCAATCTCCCTCCCCTATTACGATGGTGCTAAATAGAGTCTTCATTGCCTACTTCACTTTGCCGGGTGAAATGTTAACTTGATCACTGAAATCCCAGTACTGGAGATGACTAAGCTTTCAGTACTCACAGGCTTACCATCTTGACCAGGCTGTCCAGGGTAGCCAGGGTTCCCAGGCTGTCCAGGATCACCCTAGAGGAGAAAAAAACTTCTCAGTACAAAACAACCAACCATACTGGTCAGTCAGAGCCCATTAAGGTTCAAAGCCAACTTCATAATTTGTAGCCTTTTGTATATTAAAAACAGCAAATCTTGGAGGGAAGGAGGGAAGGCATTGGGGAGAGGGGGCAAAGGGGGGGCCGAGGGGAACACAAGGGTGGGGGGAGATTTATTCAGTGGAACACTTGAATCTATGTAAACACAATAAATTAAAATCATAAATAAATTTAAAAAGAACAAAAACTTTAAAAAAAAAAAACAAAAAACAAGCAGAAGTATTAAAATGAGAGTTAAAAAGTGATGCCATTTTTAAATGCCTACCTTAACAAATAAAGGCTTTTTAGGATGCAAAGCTTACAGTAACCTGTGTGAGGACACCAGGTATAACAGCTAAAGTACATTTCACTGATATAAAATGTTAATATTTACAGAAGGATACATTTTTAGAACCTAAAAGACTATGAAGTTTCACAGCTAAATGCAGTTTTAATGATAACAATATTTCACTCATAGGTCCATAGACCTAATTCTATTCCATATGTTATACTACAGCTCAATGACCTATGACATAATAATTCAATTCACAATTATTTATTTAAAAAAAACAGTCCACAGGCCATGGGATCTGACACGTGGGACTCAAGTCTAAAGCTACACACAGCCATTTCTTTCAATCCAGTCAATGTGTCTCTTTGTCTACATTTATAATCTCATTTGAACATGCTAAAACTCTAGAACTTGAATACTTTTATGAGAATGAGGCCCAAGGCAAACAACTTTGCCCAACCCCCATAGTCTTTCAACACATGCAATACCTAAGAAATGAAGAAATGACCTTTGCCTTCACAAACCAGAGCCCTTCAAAGAAAAGTATTCTATACAGCCCTGGCCGGTTGGCTCAGCGGTAGAGCGTCGGCCTGGCGTGCGGGAGTCCCGGGTTCGATTCCCAGCCGGGGCACACAGGAGAAGCGCCCATCTGCTTCTCCACCCCTACCCCTCTCCTTCCTCTCTGTCTCTCTCTTCCCCTCCCTCAGCTGAAGCTCCATTGGAGCGGGGATGACCCGGCGCTGGGGATGGCTCTGTGGCCTCTGCCTCGGACGCTGGAGTGGCTCTGGATGTGGCAGAGCCACGCCCCAGAGGGGCAGAACATCGCCCCCTGGTGGGCATGCCGGGTGGATCCCGGTGGGGCGCATGTGAGAGTCTGTCTGACTGCCTCCCCGTTTCCAGCTTCGGAAAAAAAATGAAAAAAAAAAAAAAGTATTCTATACAACATGGCAATGAACCCAGGTACATTCTATGGAACTCGAGACTGTTGAGCAATGGCCAGTACTGACCATTCAGATGGTCTCCACCTTTCCAAAAACAAACCAAAACAATGAAAGCAAATATTTTTGTATGTGAAGTGAGGGTGTTTTATAATTTAATTCTGATACTTCAAAAATTATATCCTATTCGTCTATTGCTGAGTCCATGAGGTCCGCATTGGGGCATCATGCCAAAAAAATGAAGTCTCAGTCATCAGTACCAACAAATTCCTGCATACAGGCAACTGATTTTCATCTCAATAACTCTTCACTTATTTTCATCAAGAAATCATTCACATAGAACTCCCATGATTATATATTAACTAGGGGTACTACCACACAGCCAGATTTGCTGGCCTGGAATACGACTTCAGGCTACTGGCTTGGGAGATTTGTTCCTGAAACTAAACAGGAAAAATGGAAAGAACGATGTGAACTCTATTAAAGACCCAGTCAAAAGGGGACAGGCTTTTCACTTAGGAGCTGCCCAAGAGGCTTAGCATAAGGAAAGGCTGAGGAGAGGGAAAATATCATTTTTAAAAGAGACAGAGGAAGAATGGTTGTAAATCCAGGGAGATAAATAATGCTGAAACATTTAGTGTCTTGCTAAAAAGGTATAATTTATAATCCTAATCCAAGGACTTGCAGTGTTAGCTAGGTTTAGGAAGCAACATTCTGGCTTTCTAGAGGGTTAGAATTTTTTTCCTATTTTCAGAGGCTCCATATTAATCTCTAGAAGCCTCCCTGCCATCCTTCTTTATCTGTGCTTAGATTGGATGCATTGCCTTTCAACATATTCCATTGTTCGTTTTCCTGGGAAGATTTGTCATGTGGGAGTCAACAAGACAAAATTTCCCTCGCTGCTCCTTTACCATTGCTCCATTTTCTCCTGCTGTCTCATTCTATTGAAATGCTATAGCAGTTCCTATATCACTGATCACTTATTCACAACTAGAGTTTTCTCAAAGCCTTTCCTTGATTAGTCCTCATTTGTCATTTGAATTTAGACTCCTTAAAAACCTAGTCCATATTTTCTACTTCTCTTTCACAATGTTGTGGATCAAAAAGAGATTCGGCAACTAGTTGCTGATTGACTTATTTCAAATCTTGAAATCAGATCTCCTGTTAATGACCCCTCCCTTTGCTTGCAGAATATTAATTATCAGCAAAATCTAGGACATCAAAAGTATCTGAGGGGGTTGAATTTCTACTATGATGAGGCTGAAATAAAACTCTGGCAGAAGAAGAAACAGAATTTGTTTTTATGCTGCATAAAAGTACAAAATACACTTAACAATAATATTTTAAATGAATCAAAACCAACTTTCCAAGGGGGAAAAAATTATCCACAAGATCAATCCAATGTGACTTCATAAGGACCATAACCCTGGTTGATAGCCCTTCGAGGGAAAAATAATCTCTTTTGCAGTTTTTATTATTGCTGGTAGATTTTACTGGTAATTTTGACTATTGACATGCTGATTTTATTGCAAAAACTCAGGTAGGTCTGGTGTTGTTTCCACATAATTGGAAGAATAATGTAAAACCCTAACTAATTTTAAAGAGAAGATTAATTAAAATAAAAATTCAATTTTATTACTGTAATAAAAACTAATACCCAGACTTCATTGTTTATTGTATGCTAGGAACTGCTTTAAAAGATTTACATATATTAAATTATTTAATCCTCATGATAATCCCACAGAGCAGGTAATTTTATTATTTCCATTTTTATTGTAGGAATACTGAGGCCCAAGAAGGTTAGGTAACTTGCTCAAGGTCACAGAGCAGTAGTGGAGATGGAATTAGAAATCAGCCAGTTCAGCTCCAGAGTACACGTGTCTAAACATTACTATCCCTGCCCACATTAAAATGCACACACTGGGCACTAGCCAAGTGGCTCAATGGATAATGTATCATTCCAGCATGACGAGGTCACTGGTTCAATCCCTGTTCAGGTCACAAACAAGAAGCAATCAATGAGTACACAACTAAACGGAGCAACTAAGTGGAACGAGTTAATGCTTCTCTCTTGCTCTCTCCATCCACCTCTTTCCCCTTACTTTCTCTTTCTTCCCATCCTCTCTCTCTCTCTCTCTCTCTCTCTCTCTCAAATCAATAGAAAAATTAAAATGCAGACACTGATCAGAACCAGACCTGGGGACTGCTAGCAAATTGAACATGGAAAGAAAATTCCAAATACATGAAATTAGACATATGACTTATTATTGTATAATTGTAACTAAATTCCCAATCTAGTTTCATCTAATTTACTTGAAACATTTGCACATTTTGAATTAAAAAAAAATGTATTCAGCTGAAAAGCAATACTTACTTATGCTGAACTGAATTTGTGCCACAGGATTTTTGACTTGTTGACAGGAGTGGAAATGTCATGGACTAAGCTAAAACATCTCTGAACGCGGCCTCTCAAGTCATGTAAACATGAATAATGAAAGTAAAAATAGCTGTGCTTGCAAAAAGCAAGTTAATGTTTTAAGTTACTCACCTATAATAAATATCTTTGCAACTATTCCAGTAGGACCATACACCACATTACCATGACCTTTTCTCCGAATCTCTGTTTCCTCAATTAACCCTTGGCCTCCACAGGAGTACTTGACTTAATACCTATTCCAGTCTCTAAAACCAACCTCTTCCCTCCCTCAAAACTCAAACACCCACTTTCTTAGGAGAGAAAGAATCTACTAAGCCTGGAGAAATTAACATAAAAATGTAAATGCTCAGTGGCCCCTGAAATCTTCCAAAGGCTTTTTGTATTTTAGACAGAGGATACTTTGATAGTCTAAATGCATCTACACAGTAGAATTATTGAGGTGAAGCAACGGGCATCAACATGGATATAGATGTAATGAAAATGGCATTTCAGAGCAAAGAACTTCTTAAGAAATTCTTCCTTCCTAAAAAAGAAAAAAAATGCTTTCTGTGCACTTCTGAACTAATAGATCTAACATTTAAGCTTAGATCAAATGTAGGAAGTTTGTTGCCATAAATGTTCCTATAGTTACTGAAGTGGGGAAGAAGCTGCCATTTTCAGGTCAAGGTTGTTTTGTTTTTTGTTTTGTTTAGTTTTGTTCTGTTTTATTTTGTTTTTAAAGACGTTTGTAAATTGGGAGATTGTATGGACCTTACAGGGGTTGGGAACCTATGGCTCACGGACCAGATGTGGCTCTTTTGATGGCTGCATCTGGCGCGCAGACAAATCTTTAATAAAAAAAATAATAACGTTAAAAATATAAAACATTCTCATGTATTACAATCCATTCATTTCCTACCACTCATGTTCACAGTTGCGGGTGACTAGAGCCAATCATAGCTGTCCTCCGGGACAACACCAAATTTTTATTGGATAATGCATAACATACACGGGTTGTTGTATGGCTCTCACGGAATTACATTTTAAAATATGTGGCATTCATAGCTCTCTCAGCCAAAAAGGTTTCTGACCCCTGATATAGAACAAAGGCATTCCGGCCTGACTAGGAAGTGGCACAGTGGATAGAACATCAGACTGGACATGGACGACCCACATTCCAAGCCCTGAGGTCACTGGCTTGAGCCCAAGGTCACTAGCTTGGCTGTAATCCTCCAGGGATGGCACGTATGAGAAAGCAATCAATAAACAACTAAGGAACCACAACAAAGAATTGATGCTTCTCCTTTCTCTCCCTTCCTGCCTGTCTGTCCCTATCTATTCCTCTCTCTGTCTCTCTCCCTATCTCTGTCACACACACAAAAAAAAAAAACAACAAAGGCATTCTATAGCATTTAATAAGAAGGGGTGAATCTTATTTTTTCAATAATTTCATAATTCATGAAATAAAAAATATATATTTTTACTAAACATTGGCCTAGACACTAGGATTCCAAAAAAGAATTTAGTTTGTATTTACCTTCATTGTGAAATATTTGCATGTAAAACTTATTCCAATAGATTCATTAATTTAATCACTTTCTATGTTTGACACTAGGGATACAAAATGAATAAACTATTCTTCAAGGCACTCCCAGTCCAGTGACCGGTTGATATATTTTTCTTTGCTTGTTGAAGAGTTATAATGCCATGATAAATCTAAGTGTGTGACATAGTAGTTAATTTGGCCTGGTTTTTTAATAGAGCACTCATATTTTTTGGAAATTTAGAAATTTTTTTTTTGTATTTTTCTAAAGTTAGAAGCGGGGAGACTGCCGCATGAACCTGACCGGGATCCATCCGCAATGCCCACCAGGGGGCGATGCTCGGCCCATCTGGGGCATCACTTAGCAGGCAGAGCCATTCTAGCACCTGAGGCAGAGGCCATGGAGCCATCCTCAGCGCCCAGGCCAACTCTGCTCCAATGGATCCTTGGCTGCAGGAGGGGAAGAGAAACAGAGGAAGGAGAGGAGGAAGGGGTGGAGAAGCAGATGGGCGCTTCTCCTGTGTTCCCTGACCAGAAGTCAAACCCAGGACTTCCACACGCTAGGCTGATGCTCTACCACGGAGCCAACTGGCCAGGGCCTGGAAATCTAGAGAATTTTTAACAGATGACTTTATCTTAGAATAACCACTTACTCAGCTTTTCACACAAAAATTTCTCTTCTGTTTTAGTTTTATAACTCAACTCTCACCTCCTAGAACTCTATTTCTGGCTAATAAAAGACTAAATCTGTTTTTCGCACGTAACTCTGATGGACACCTGCAAAACTTTCCAGAGAGCATCAAACAAAAATGGCCTATAAGTTTCAGATGGATCTATAGTAAGTAAACCTGCTTCATCTCCTTTAGTTCCAGTTCTGTTGATCTAAATAAAACCTTATCAATTTTCCAAGATGGAAATTCTCGAAAGGAAAGGCATGAAACTCAGTGTTGCTAGGGGTGCTGTTTTCCACACACAGGTCCCTGATGTGGGTATGGAACCACTTCCAG
Organism: Saccopteryx leptura; assembly: GCF_036850995.1. NCBI lineage: Eukaryota > Metazoa > Chordata > Mammalia > Chiroptera > Emballonuridae > Saccopteryx > Saccopteryx leptura. The sequence goes on along the minus strand of NC_089503.1, from coordinate 364,892,524 downwards.
GGGAAAGAGCCTTAAAAGGATAAAGGAGTGTGTGTGTTCCTCTCCTCCTGCCAGATATTCTGAAGAAAATGGAAAGCAGATCAAGAAGGCACGCCAACTTGAAGATTGGTGGAAAACTGCAATTTCACTTAAAGTAGTAGGTGGCAATGGGGTTACACTATGACTAAGAAAAGAGAATGAAAATGAGGAACACATGAAAGTGGGAAATACTGAGAATTGAATAAGACAAAGGGTGTGCTAAAACTTTGCTGTAGAAACATATGTGAATAATAATTGATGTCATTATAAGACACCTAATAAACTACTAGTGAATAATTATAACACATCAAAAGTATCCCATATCTCCTCAGAAGTGGACAGCCCATTAGAGACCCATTAGAGGTGACTAGGACTCACCGAGAATGAGAAAAGAATTCTGGACTTTGAGAGGTTAGGTGACTTGAGACTCTGAGTTTTCACATTGTATCTCTTGCAGATCAAATAATTTTTAAGTATAATATTCCATTATTATAAACCACACACACACACACACACACACACACACTTTTTAAAAAGAAATCTGCTGGTGGTTCACACCACGCTGTCTTCTAAGATATACTCTCTCTGGAGTATCTTACGGGTATTTCTCATTTATGTCAAGGCATGCTAAATAACATGCAGTTAGTTTAAGTAAAAAACTCTTGGATTAACTTTCTTGAATGCAATTTTAAAAAGTTTACAATATAAATTAGTTAGAATATACTAAAGTCAAATTCCAAGCCAAATACATTTACTTCGAATGAAATATTGAATGTAAACTTTTATTTCTTAAATTTCACTTATTTCTTGATTTTAATAGCTGGGCTTGAAGTATGTCATGCACTATGATATAAAAATGAATATACAAAAGATAGGAAGAATTAAATTATCTTAGATCAGCAGTCCAGAAGCTAAAATTTTTCAATCATGGTGATTGAAACACCAAGGAAATTCCTTCTAAATATAAATTATAGTTCATATTTAAGAAAAATCCTATGGTCACCTCAAGTAATAGATGATCAATACCCAAAACACTTTTTGTGACCAAGGAGTCATATTGGCTTTCAAGCTAGACTTTTTTTTTATTAGGTGATTTTAAAAATATTAAATGAGTAAGATTTATCTACAGTAAATATGCTACTTCTCAGTATCTTAGGTTGTGTCTGAGTGACGCCATAATAAGTATCAACTTACTTAAAAACTTAGTCATAAAAAAACTTAGTCATTCATATTTAATAATACACAAATATATTCAAAGTATTTTGTTATGTGAAAAATAACTGGTTATAAAATAGTATATATACATGGCTCCAATCATACATCCACAAAGTAATTATTACACGATTGAGTGAAATAAATATACATGCCTCTATTTTTAGAATTAGACATGCAACACAACATTAAAATCAATTCAAAATTTTTTCACTATATATTTTTATCTGAAAATCTATTTGACAAATTAGGAATGTAAACATTTCAGAATCTGAACATATCTTAAGAAGTTCCCTTTCTTTATTTTTTACCAAGTTGTAAGAATCTTTCTTGGAACCTAGCAGCAGTGTTTGGGGGCGGGGAGGGATAGTGCTCTACTGTGGGCAAGGGTATCAGTTTTAAGTTCAAAAGCAAATACAGATTAGAATTTTTTTTTTTTTTAAATCACTAGCACTCAGGTTTTAAACTGTTCTAAAGTATCAGGTAGAAATTTCACAACAGGGTCAATGGTATTTGGAATTTTGTGTTGGCTCAGCCCTTGTTTGTACATTTCAACAACAAATAAATAGCATATTAGGTATTACTCACTTTGGGGCCTTGTAGTCCTGGTTTTCCTGGAGGACAAATACAGGGAGCTGGAGTTGCACCTACGTCACTGGGACCATTAAGGCACTATGAAGACAAAAACAGAAATAAGCAAAAATGGAAAGATGCTTATATTTATATATATATATGTACATATGTATGCATACATGTATGTTTGTGTGAAATGATAAAGATAACTTAAACATACTTTTTAATTTTATTTAGCCTAAATCTAATAAATTTCTAATCACAAAAGCTATGAATATTAAATACACTCAAACTACATAAAAAATGAGTGCAATTTGCCTACAATACTTACAGTTGATAGAAGGAAGCTAAACAGTCCCACAATGTAAATATTACCTTAAGGAAAACAATAGTATCCAGGCCTACCTCACCATTCTGAAAGACAAACAGTAAAATTGTGTTTGAAAATATGTTTTTAATTCAATTTTTAAATTATCTTCCTAATTTTCAATATTTCATTGTCCATATTAGAGATGCCTGAAGTATCAAAACCAGCAAAAGCTACATTTGCTTGCAACTATCCTAAAAAATTACTTAATTATACACATGTGATTTTATAGGAAAAAAGGAGATTATGAAACCATGATTATTCAAACTAAAAAAAACAAAAAACATTTACAGCTTTACAACATTCTACTTGATTTGCATTACATTTTTTTGCCTAGAGGAAATAAGATTGACTATATACATTCATGTATATAATCAGACTCTATAACATTTAGCTTATAATCTTTTCCCTCCTAACACATTAATGAAAATAAATAAGTAGAAATGTTGCTTATATCTTAGAAATAATAAGAAAATCTTACTTAGATAACAAAAACAAAACCATCTTCATTATAGTTTGAGAAAACATGCTGGTGATGAACCATTTCCTACTCCAGAATTGTGCTGCATACTATACTAATTATACATTTAATTAAGGATAGATATGTATTTTACATACTAGATATTTAGACAAAAAAAAATCCTTTGTTTTTCTAGAGCAAGTCCAGTCCTACTTTGTGCAAATATTGGAATAATCACCACCAGAGATGATGTGGGGAAAAAGCTTCTTGTGATCTTTTATTCATACTTGCAAAACATTAAAATTTATTTCGATTATGAACTCCAAAATATGTTTTAATCAATGTAACTTTATTTTGTTTCAATTGAAAATATTAACTTTATAGATTAAATTAAGACTCACATATTATCTGCTCTTTATCTATTGCTTTGCAAGTACTGAAGCAACACTTGGGAAAAAAATAACCCATCCTACTTACAAATCCAGGAATCTCACATGCTGTCTCCCGGTTGTTCTGTTCTGGGTCACAGTAGATTCGCAACTTTTGGACATCAAACTAGGAACATAAACCCAGACAACTTAAAGTTGAGGCACAAGCTAATTTTTTTTATAAGAACAACTCAGACACGCAGAAACAACCACTATAGTTAGCAATCAGGGAAAGTTTTGATCACACAATTTAGCTTAAACAATAAAAATCTAAAACTTGAATACTAACATTCAGCATTAAAGATGTGATGCTACATAACTCCAAAGGAAAACTTCTCTAGCATCTAAAAATACATAATTTCCTTCAGGAACACAGTGGAGCATTTTAGTATCCCTGTATTAAAAGCTAATCTACAGAAAATTTCCCAAGACACATAGAAACGGTAGCTCCAGAACCATCTTTAGTTTCAGACATTTAGTTGCCAGCATGGAATGTCCTGTGATGAGTAGGCCTAGCACCTGTTACTATTTAAATATTGACTGTAGTTTGACATGTAGGATTAATATACAGTGGCCGTGCGTGTAATCACACATTTAAATGTGACAGTTTTCCCTCAATAAAGACAGAGTGGGAAAGACATACCTTTCGAATAAAGGATTTTTCAAGAAATCGCTTGTACACATAATTTTCAACCCACACGTAGACACTCTACTTTAAAGAGATATGGAAATAGTTTTGTTTCTGAAGACCCTGACATGTATTAATCTAATTTTATCTTCCCAGCTGCAAGGAAATGTTTATAATGCCACTTGTAGCTCTAATCACATTCCCTTTTCTAAATCCATTATTTAAGCTATGACTTTCCTGGAAAATATAAAATTAACATTCCATAAGAATGTGGAATTCTACCCTCGCCCAGGGGAACATTTTTCTAAGTATTCTTACAAAACAGATTAAGTCTAATTTTGTATTTCATACTTACACAAAAACACACAATTTCACTAATGAACTGACCTCATTTTGATTAAATATCTTAAAGGAATTCACAACTAAGTTAAATATAATTAAATGTGATAAATACAATCAAAAACAACAAAAGCTCCATTTTATATAATGCAAAAAGCAAATCATAATTTGTGCACCTGGACAGTTTCTTCTTTCCCAGAGTATTTTCCAATTTGAGTTTGCCCACTGATAAAGATCCCTAAAACTGGATGTAAGGGTTTGTTTTCAATTTGTTGATCATCGATATAGAGAGTTACATCTTGTTCTGTTACTAAGAGACGAATTTGATGCCAGCCTTCATCAAACAATGTCTATAGGAAGAAAGTATAGAAGATTCATAAATAAAATTCCTAAGAATCTTTTATTTTCTTCATTCCCATTTCTTTGCTGCCAATCATAAATCTACAGCACACAAATTAGCTGTATTACATACAGATTCACCCTGACCCAAGCTTGGCCTCAAATGCCATCCACCAATTATTGTATTAATCCATAGATTTTCTAAAGTAGTTGTGTAGAACAACTCCCACAAAGTCACTAACAAGTTCCTAATCTCCTAATGCAAATGGTTTCTCTCTTGCTCATCCTTCTTACTTCATTGAAACTCTGGACTCCATAACCAGTCCGTCTTCTTTTAAATTCTCACTCAACTTCTGTGATTCAAACCATCTTGATTATCTTCATTTCTTCTCCAATTGCTCATACTCACTCTATTTGAGGACCCCTCTTCCTCAACCTGCCCTTTAATGACGCATTCCCCACAGGTCTGTCCTCGACTTTTCATTCTCCTCTTTGACTATTTCATCCATTCCCACAGGTCAATTATTACTTTTATAGGGTAATTCCAATATTTACATCAACATATAATACTTATGATTCTAATAACAACTAGAATAATTTTGCCAGGCTGTCTCACAATCAGCCTTCACAATCAGCCTGAGTATGTTACAAAACAAACCTGAACTATCCCCCAAACTTTCTTCTTATCCCTAATTCGCTTGAATCATTGTATCTCCATAGTTTCTTTACCTCCTTTCTTTCCCTTGGCAACAATAACCAAATGCAAAATTCTACAAACTATGTCTCCTAAATATGACTGAAATTCACTTCCACATGTCCATTCTCAGTACCATAATTTAGGCTAATGCGTATCTTGCTGCATTTGAATAATTTTCAAACATATCTCTAGTTTGAAGCCTTCCTTCTCCATGCCATTCTTCTTACCTCCACTAATCTCTCTAACGAGAGTTTTGTCAGAGATGTCTTATCTTCATTTCTGTACTCCCAGGACCTAACACCATTCCAAGATAGGGTTAAAAGTATTGCTCACGAAAGAAAAAGAGAGGAGAGGGTTGCTTTGACCATGACACATCCATAGTCAAGACCTTTAAATGGAATCATCCACCAAATGAAGTACATACCCCTTTGTGTGGCTATGCAGGTCCCCACAACTTGAGCTTATACCTTGCTAGCCTCACCTTTCATGCATCTTATACTTCCAACACAGGGGATACAAACTTCTACTCTCTAAATAAAAACCCTGAGTTGTACTACACATCACTACCCAATAATGAACCACTGACTAAATGTGTCCTATTCTCCTCCATCAAAATCCTTTATAGGTTTCATGGTCAATCTAAATATCATCTCATTTATGAAGATTTCCTCATATTTTGTATTAGGATCTACATTTCCCTCCACACTCTGCTAACATGGTATAGTTTTATGAGAGATTAGAAGCCTTGAATTTTTCATTATATATAAATAAGCTCCATGAAAATAAGAAACATGCCATATTCATTTTTCATTTCTTATAGAACCTAGCATAATACCTTTAGTGAAAATTGCAGACAACAAATTTTTTTTAAAATTGATCTACTTACCAAAGGAATAAACTGTATAAATGTATAATTTCATATATAACCCTGTACATTTCCTAAATTATATACTACATCACTAGACATTCATAATTATAATAATGATCAAAACTTAATTGCTTTTATTATTGCATCTGCATTCTGAACTCATGACTTGGAAAGTGCACTTTTATTTTTATTTTATTAATTTTATTAACTATATTTCTTTAGAAGAAATAAAGCACCTTCATAATTCATGTAAATTCTGCATCCAGTCTGACCAGATGGTGGCACAGTGGATAGAGCGTCAGACTGGGATGTGGAGGACCCAGGTTTGAGACCCCGAGGTCGCCAGCTTAAGTGCAGGCTCATCTGGTTTGAGCAAAGCTCACCAGCTTGGTCGCTAGCTTGAGCAAGGGGTTACTTGGTCTGCTGTAGCCCCATGGTCAAGGCACATATGAGAAAGCAATCAATGAACAACTAAGGTGTTGCAACAAAAAACTAATGATTGATGCATCTCATCTCTCTCTGTTCCTGTCTGTCCTTATCAATCCCTCTCTCTGACTCTCTCTCTGTCTCTGTAAAAAAAAAAAAAAAAATCTGCATCCATCATCTGCCTGTAGTTAATGCTCTAACAAATGTCTCTTTTTTTTTTATTGCTTCTTAGAGAGAGATGAAGGAAGAGAGACAGAGAGAGAGAATTTGACTTATTCCGTTTATTCATGCCATTATTGGCTGATTCTTGTACGTGCCCTGACAGAGGACCTGAGCTGCAATCCCAGCATGTTAGGACAACGTTCTAATTGAGCTACCCAGCCAGGGCACAAATGTCTTTACTTCAATATCCTATAGGCGATGGCAATGTAAAACAGATCAACGGGACTTTAAAAATGACCAGACCTAAATTCAATTTCTATTGTCACTACTTAACTAGCTCTGCTACTTTGAGTAGGAACTTAATACCTTTGACTCTTGGTTTCTTTGACTATAAAAGGGGAACAATGGTTCTTCCTTGGTGGTTATTATAATTAAATGTGCCTGGCACCTAGTGGTAAACATTCAAAAAATGTTAGTTCCCCCATCCCTAAATTCCATTTGGACTAAGAAACAATTTTCCTTCTTTTGTCGCTTTTTTCAATAAAGCAACATTAAAATATGAAGTTAATATCTTTCCAGTTCTGTTGAAATTATATCTCTCTTCCCCCAATACACATAAACCCAACAGTATTCCCTCATGAACACCATAATCATATCCAGGCATCTTTACCTTAACTCGAGGGTCCGCAAAGGTAACCACTTGTGAACCATTAATCACACTGGTTGTTGTAAATAGTAATGTTTTATCCACACCATTTAAAGTAACTGCTATTTGTGGCCTTCCATCAATGGTTAAAATTCTCCATAAATCCCACATTTTCTTGACCTTAAATCTCTGCGTGGAGACAAATACATATGATGGAGGAAGACCTTCTGGGAAAACATTGCTAGGAAAAGAAGAACACAAATAAGCTTAAAGAATTCTCAACACACTTATAGGTATGTCAAAAAATATATATTAATAAACAATATTTACCTTGTGAATTCTGATAAATCAACTTTTGATGTTACTTCATATCCTTTTATCCTTGTTGGTGAAAGCTGGATTCTTTTCTTAACCTTTGTCTTTACACCCAAGCCTAAAAGAATATCAAAACCTTTCTCGTCTCGGGCTGCCACTGGAATTCGGGTTGGACAGACAGATTCTATAAATCAAAAGCAAAAGCAGTAAAAGCTGGTTAACCATGGATTACTACAACAAGAAAAGAAAACCAAGAAGGTATGTCAGAGAATATAAGAATTAAAAAATCTATATATGCACGAAGTATATATAAACATATGTAAATGTATTTTCTGAAAAAAAACATGGAATTTTTGGCATTTAAGAATGAAGTCTCATTGTCTTTTCTTCCCCTAAAAGGTGATAAACATAAAACAGAAATGTAAGAGGCACATTTATTAATGGTCTGCTTTAAACACACTGCTGATGCTTATTAGTTACTATGCATTTTGACTATGAGGCAATCTAATCTTTTGTCGTGGGGGGCAAAAGAACATGGGAGCAGGATTCAAGATTCTCATCCAGGATTTGCTATCAATTAGTCACATGACCTTGGGTAACTCTTAAATTTCTTGGATCTAGATGAACCCTGAGATTCCTCTCTTGCATTCCCAGCACTGAAGGGATAAAATAAATGTGTTGTTCTTGATTACTCTTTCCAGTTCTAGCAGTTTATAATTCTACAGTTTATATATCACTGGTTCTGGCACTCTGGAAAAAACTTAACTGGGTCTTATCTAGTCATAAAAGTTTGAAAAATGTTCCTATTAGCTCACCTATGATTAATTACATTATTATTATATCATAATAACCATAGTTATAAATAAGTAAAGACTACTTCCTGAAGAAGAACAATTTAGGTTTGCATAATATAGTCATCTATATAACTTATAAAAATATGATATATCTTTCACTTCTCTGGGAAACTAGTGTCTCAAATTATGTGGAAATTTTGATATGGTTGAAATACTATTAATCTGTTATACTGTAGAAATGCTGCAGTATTTTCAGATCCTTGCAAGGCCCTCATATAACACACACATGGGGCATGATTGCTATATTTCATAGAGCAGCTAACACAACTAGCAAATGCCACTAAATATACCTTAAGATAATCTCTCTTGCGTAACATTAAGGAAAGAGAAAGATACCATATTTACAATACAATAAAAAGTAATGAAATAAATTTTATTAGCTCAACATGTACAGTTATAACTTGTACCATAGAATATTAGAAATAAACTAAAACTTTGATATAAATAAAATCAGATGTATTTCTAGGAAGGGAGAAGTATTTTTCTCTTCAGATCTTAAGATATTGAGTTTTGAAGGGACTCAATTAGTCACATCTTTTTTCCTCTGGTAAACTTGGAGCTAACTTATGCAGAGATAGGGAAGTCAGGCAAATAGAAGGTGTTGATTGGATGTGTAACCCAGTGAGTTTCATGAAATGGTACACCACAGTTAACCACACCCTTCCAGCAATGCAGGGCTGATTTATTCCCATCCCCTTCAGAAGCAGGCCCTGCCCACTAAGATCACACGTGGTTCACCAGCCAGTTTTATCAAACTCAGTCATCTGAAAACTTTTTTTTTCTCATTCAGGGGTAAGGAGTGAAAGAAGCCGGGAGAGATATCAAAAGTGTTAGTCTAGGTAATCCCTCCATATGAAAACATGAGACTAGAAAATAAATGTTCCCAATAGCACTCTATTATACAGTTTTAAATTATAAATCAATGAATAAGATGAAATCTTTCCTGTCATTATGAGGCAGTATTTGGGGGGGAAGGTAGGGGAGAAGGTGTATACAGAACAATCTATGAGGCCTCGCTTCAAATGCATTCGATTTAAAAACATCAAAAGAGAGAAGTTCGGCTCAAAAAAGAATGTTATAAAGATTACATCATAAGAATATACAAATGTCAATTGCTCCTTTGAACTGCTTTACAAAAGAAAAGAGCTCACTCAGACTTAAGAACTTTAGGTTAAGATCTAAGCCTCTCTTGTAACCACTCATGAAGCTTGGATTTTTATCTCTAAGTAAGAATAATCACCTTCATAGGGTTTGTTTGAGGATCAAATGTGATGATGTATGTAATAGTGCCCTGTAACTCCCAATTGTATGCAAGAGCAGGGGATAAAGCACATATTTGTCCATTCTTTGATAAAATCCTTTACACTGTATTCTAATTCCCCAAACTTCATAGGGAGCAATGTGACTGTTTGTGAAATCAGGAATATAAATTGATAGTCACAATATAGCCATGTTTCCATGTGTACCTAGGCATGTCTCTTTAGGGAAAATGTATTTAAATAATTGTATTTTCTTGAAGGAATAATCTTCCCAATTTTCTCATCTACTAGGAGAACAACAAGATATCCTTACACATGAGAACTGAAAAGAAAAATGTAGTTAAAATACTCAAATATAGTTTGTATGTTTGCATATACCCAGAGATAAGAAACAGGTAAAAATAAAATTAAAAGTTTCCATATATAAAATGCTACTTTGATTACCAACCAATTTTTTCACAAATTTCAGGGAAAAGAAAACAGGTAAATAATTAACATCCTCACTGTGTAGGGGAAAAAAATAAGTGTATAAATATACAACCACATCCTGAGTGGGGAAAGGAAACTAAAAATAAAAGTTGGAACTTGAAAGTTATCATTTTAAGGACCAAGGAAATCAAGTGCTAAGAAAGACTCAATTGGGAATTTGCTATAACACCTACAACAGGTAGGTGGATAAGCTAGATGAACAAAGTTAGCTTTAATAGTAGATTCAGGAGCAAAGGCAAAAAGGGCACAAAGAAGATCTAAATTCACAGTGGTTTCCTACAAGGACTACAGTCATAATTTCATTTTACTCTAATATGTTCTGAGAGTATTTGGAATAGAAATGCTTTCTGAGATGAGCACAGAGTACTCCATTTATTTTAATCCTTGGGGTCCAGTAATATTTGCTTTTCTATTAAATCTCAGGGCTTTGTACTATAAGTGATTTAGTCTTATCAAGGTCATAATAAAAATGTTTTATTTACAATCCTGTCATGAACAGGAACACAAAAACTTCATATATCTTGAGTCTAACCAGGACAAACAAATATGTCCAGTAACACTTTTCTAGTTATAAGTTAACATCACAGGGCCACTGATGAACAATCCTAAAGCATATCTAACCTAGTTTGTAAGTGCCTATTCAATCCATTCCACATTGCCAGATTATCTGTATGTCACCCTATTCCTAAAGTCACATATTTTATTGCAAACTAGGACCAAAAGTAATTTTAGTAATCTAGACCTGATGTCCAATAAAACAGAGTCATCTGTGGGACCTGTGGCTCAGCTCGGATCTGTACAAGCCAATTTCTTCAAACTTCCCTGGATTGAACTCAGTTTTAATGGTAAGACAAGCATGAGCACATGTGTACTGACACACATCCTTCGATGCTGATCAGTGGCAACGAAATATATTTGCCTTCCTAAGGTCCATCATATCATCATGTACCCCAACACCATGCACAAGTTCATCAGAGTCACCACACAGTTTCAACTTACCACTAAGACTGTGATAACTTATGCTCTATCACAACATATTAGAAATAGAATAAAATAACAATAGCAAAACCAAAATAAATTCCAGGTAGCGATCCTCTTACCAAAGATTAGGTACGTTAATAAAGAAAGCAGCCTCAACTTTACATAATTCCTTTTCTCAGTTCAGATTGCGTAATCTCATCCTTTACCAGCAAGCAACCCCACTGTCTTGAAATCTAGGTTAATTTAGAGTCAACGGTCTTTTATCTAAGGAAGTCTGCCAGATGTGTGGCTGGCAGATAATGGAACACAATAAGCATAAATTTTTATAGCATTCCTTTCAGTGGTAAGTCAATGAGAACAGTAGACTCCAACTACTTGTGCACAAACCAGAAAAGTTCAAATCTTCTGCACAAGTAGCGTCACTAATCACAGAATATATTATTATTTGACAAGAAAAAATATTAATAAATGGAAATCTATATATTAATAAATGGAAATCCATATCTAGCTTAAGATAGGTAAGGAGAATATAGTTTTAAAAGCTTACAAGATTATAAAAATAACTCATCTGGTTTTGCCATTTTTCATTTTAAAAGCATTAATTATGTAATAAAAATTTTTAAGTTATTCTTTCTCCTGTTTATACTCTAGAGAAATAGCAGTATGTTTTGCTTTTATATATATCTGGACAATAGTATATTGTCCAGTTCCTTTACCTTATTCTTTATTCCTTTTCTTTTTCATTTTTAATTTGAATACACTGAGTTTTTGTCAGGTATTAGAGTTATATGTCATTGTAACACATGCACTTACACTCTATTATTTTTTTAATCAGCAGCCAGGCATCTTAACATGTTCCAGAACTTCTCTAGAACACTGATATTAACATTCATAAAATGTGGTCTATATCATCAACAAGGTTGCAGTCAATCACTTAACCTAAGACCACACTTCAAGAAAGAGAGGTTGGGGCCATGGCCAGGTAGTTCAGTGGATAAAGAGTTGTCACTAAGGTCACGTGTTCAATCTCTGGTCAGGGCACGTATGAGAAGAAATCAATGAGTACACACTCAATGAAACAATTAAGCGAAACAACAAGTTGATGTGTGTCTCCCCCCCCCCAAATCAATGGAAAAATTTTAGAAAAAGAAAGAAAGAGAGGTTGACCCTGGGCCTGACTCCAGATCGGGCTGGACAACCATGTAATCATAGGGCCGCAGGTTTATAAATAAAACTATAAGGAAATAGTTCTTTACTCAACAGATATTGTGCTTACTGAATTTTTAAAAATTTCTTTATTAAGTTACAATCTACATTCAATAAAATATCCTAACCTCAAGTATAGAGTTCAATTGACATATATGTATACACTCACATAATGTACCAGGTGAGATCAAGAATGTCCAACACCTTAGAAAACTAGCACATATTCCTTTACAGACAATAACCACCACCACCAGAGACCACTGTTACCATTTCTCTAACCATTGATTAATTAGTTTTGTCTGTATTTACTTTTGTCTGTTCTTGGAGTTAAATATCTAGGAGTTGAATCGCTGTTTCTTAGGGTAGGTGTGTGCTTTGCTCTAGCAGATAATGCCAAAACCTTTTCCAAAGTGGTTGCGTCAATTTTTAATCCCACAAGCATGCCACTTACAGAGCCTGGTGGTGTTATGAGAATAAAATTTGTAATTAGGTGATAAATATTATATATAATATCTTAGAGAGAGAAAAAGGAGGAAAAAATGGGCTATCCATATAAGCTTTAAACATTTCTAATGGAAATTATTCTGAACATTTTCTTGTTTATTTATTCCTTTCCTTGAATTAACATATACAGCTGTATCTAAATCCAATCACAATGACAATTTATTTTGTGTATTTTCTGAATCACACCATAGTCATTCCACTGTTTCCAATGAATAAACATCACTTGTCACATAAAATATAAACATATCATGTTTCTTTTCTTGAAACACAGCTTTTAGCCTAACTGAATGAATGGAAAATTCATATTTTTGGATCTACTACAAGCCCTGACAGTGTAAGTTACCTTCAACACAGATTAGAATTAAATTCCTTTAATCTATAGATGGAATACAAAGTGATTCTCCTAAATATTTAATGAGGTTTTATAAAATACTACATCTGATCCTATTCCATCTGCCAAACTTCACTCTACCTTGACCTTTCATTCACTCTTCCCTGTAATACCTCAATTGAAAATTCATGCATATGTGTACCAAGAGTGGAGAGGCTTAATGGAAGGGAATCAGTTTCATGTGAGGACAAAGAAATTAATCACATATGTTATGAAATCATAGAAACTAAAATAATTGCCATCTCCAAAAACATCTTGGTACTCCTGGCCATGCCTCCTGACATGTGTGCCCTTACCTTTTGTGACTTCCATTAAAATGTAAGGATAGGTTATTATACCAGCCCATTATTACAAAGCATTATAGGGCTTGAATTAGATAATAAAATGAAATTATCCAGCAATCTCCAAGCAGTACAAAGTATGGTAATTTTTGATGAGAAGAAAAGAAATTCAGGAAACGTTCTGAACATCATTCTGAGTGCAATGCACGATGGTAAAAAGCATTGCAAGGAAGAAAAAAAGCCCCAAAGTTTTTGGGGGATGGAAGACACCAAAGTTCCACTCAGGAAGGCATTCAGTTTCTCTCTTTCTCTCTCTCAGAAGACAATGCTACAATTACACAGCTGATTACCTTCTGACCTCTGGCCCCTCTTGAGCAAGTCAACACCATATACTTCTTAAAAAAAAAGAGATAGAGGCCCTGGCCGGGTGGCTCAGTGGTAGAGCGTCGGCCTGGCGTGCAGAAGTCCCAGGTTTGATTCCCAGCCAGGGCACACAGGAGAAGCGCCCATCTGCTTCTCCACCCCTCCCCCTCTCCTTCCTCTCTGTCTCTCTCTTCCCCTCCCACAGCCAAGGCTCCATTGGAGCAAAGATGGCCCGGGCGCTGAGGATGGCTCCATGGCCTCTGCCTCAGGCACTAGAGTGGCTCTGGTCTAAACAGAGCAACACCCTGGATTGGCAGAGCATCGCGACGGCGGGTGTGCTGGGAGGATCCCGGTCGGGCTCATGCGGGAGTCTGTCTGACTGCCTCCCTGTTTCCAGCTTCAGAAAAATACAAAAAAAAAAAAAGAGATAGATTCCCTATTTTATTCAACGTAAATATGGTAGAAATTGAACTGTAAGAACACACAGGCAGTTTTCTAGAGCTTACTCTTTAACTACCTGCACCTGTGCACAGGCAATTTCAACACCTGAACCAAAACATGGGTCTTGAAACATAGTAATTCAAGCCCTAGGCTGCTGGAAGCCACCTAAGAAAGGTATCATCCAGGGAACAAGGAGAAATTAGTTCCTTTCTCCCTCTTCAATCTGTTGTACAAAGACCATGCCTGGCTGACTGGAAAAAAAAAAAAGGAACAGCAAAATGACATCAGCAAAATGGAAGAATAAAAAGTCACAGCCCAAGTCACCCCAACACACACATTGAAACACTGATTTGACAATGGTATATGGACAAAAATACCTTTAAGAGAATTCCAGATAGAAAGTACCCCATGTGGGCATGAAGACAAAAACAGCCTCATTAACACAAGTAATAAAGAGTAATTTCACTTTACCCACATCAGTCCCTCCGCAAGGCCTGCACAAATTATTATAGATGCCAGGAGAGAATGCCCTAGCTCATGACATCTCTCTCAGGGGCATGGAAGGGATTGGAGTTTACTTCCAATACTCCAGCTTCTCAGAACTGCCCACAACACTGGACACTGGTTTCTCTCTCGCCTCATTTGGAGCACTAAAGAATCAGAATCATTTGGATGGCTGGGGACTGCAGGGGACAACGAAGTGTGAGGGGTGGGCTGCTGTGGCTGGCATGGCTCAGCGTGAGCAGGAGGAGAGACACTACTTGAGGCTCCTCCTTCAGGAAGAAGAGAAAAAAGTAGAGCATGATTCTAGTATTCCAACTCTTTTCAAAGGGCTGCCTGAAAAAATGATATCAGCTTTGCCTGCCTAAGGATGCTGACAGGAAACCAGAATACTCTGGCTGTCTACTAGCCACTGAGAACAAGGAAAAGTAGGAAAGTTTGTAGCTAAAGTACCAGAGGTCTTGAAATGTTATAGAGAGACACCAAAGAGAGACTATGAGCACCTGAAGAAGAAACCAGCAAGCCTTTTTAATTAAAAAATTATTCACACAGGCCCAAAGAAATATCCCCCCCTAAAAATAGCTTCAGACTCACAGAATCTCTCGTTGGACAGATTGCTGAGAAAATCCCCTGTACAGAGCCAGTTGGTAAGGACTGAGAGAGGTGACTGTTTTTTCAAATGTCTGGATCCCAAAATAAGACTTTAATATACACAAAGAAATAGGGAAACATGACCCAGTCAAAGAAAATAAATAACTCTCTAGATACATACTCTAAAGAAAGGGAGGTAAAGATCTAACAAAGAATTCACAATAGCCATTATAAAGATGATTTACAAGTGTAAGAAAATAACATATGAACAAAATGAGAATAACAACAAAGAGGTAGAAAATATAAAGAGGAACCAAACAAATTTTGGTGCTAAAGAAGACAATAATTGAATGAAAACACTGACTAGAGAGGTTTGCAATCACACTTGATCAATCAAAACTCAGCAAACTTGAAACAGATCATTTGAAATTATCCAGGCAGAAGAATAAAAATTTAAAAGAATGAGAAACATTAAGAAAATCCTAAAGAACTATATGGGACACCATCAAATAGACCAATATACACATTATGGGAGTTCTGGAAGAAGAAAGAGACAGAGCTTATTTTTAAAATAGCCAAAAACTCTCAAGTCTGGGAAAGGAAATGAATATCCAGAGATAAAGAGGGGATTTTGAAAGCACCAAGAGAACAGCAACTCCTTATCTACAAGGGTAGCCCATAAGACTGTTAGTGAATTTTCAGCATAAGCCTTGCAGGCCACAAGGGAATATGATCATAAATTCAAAGTGCTGAAATGAAAAAAAAAAAAAAAAGAAAGAAAAGAAAAGAAAAAGAAAAAGAAAAAGAAAAAAGAAAAACCTACCAAACAAAAATTCTGTATCTGGCAAAGGGTCCTTCAAAAATGAATAATAAACATTTTACCAAATTTAAAAAAGGCTAATAGAGTTTATCACCACTAGACCCACATTACAAGAAATACTGAGGAAGTCTCCCAAATCAAAAGAAAAGAACATTAAACTGCAACACAAAACCATTGGAAAGTATACAACTTGCTGGTAAAAGTAGACAAATTCAAAACACTAAAATACAATATTGGTGGTATATAACTTTTCATTCTGATACAAATTTGAAAGATAAAAGTATAAATGATAATGATAACTTTAAAATATGTTAATGGAGACACTATTTTAAGATGATATTAGTGACATCAATAAAGTATGAGGGGGCAAGGGGATGTAAAAATGTAGAGCATTTGTACATGATTGAAGTTAAGATATCAGCTTAAAATAAATTTTTATAAAAATATAATACTTAATGTAATTACCATGGTAACCACAAAAAATACATATAGAAGATACATAAATGAAAACGAGAAACAAATCAAAGCATGTCAATAAAAAAAAATCAGGGCCCTGGCCGGTTGGCTCAGCGGTAGAGCGTCGGCCTAGCTTGCGGAGAACCCGGGTTCGATTCCCGGCCAGGGCACATAGGAGAGGCGCCCATTTGCTTCTCCACCCCTCCGCCGCGCTTTCCTCTCTGTCTCTCTCTTCCCCTCCCGCAGCCAGGGCTCCATTGGAGCGAAGATGGCCCGGGCGCTGGGCATGGCTCTGTGGCCTCTGCCTCAGGCGCTAGAGTGGCTCTGGTCGCAATATGGCGACGCCCAGGATGGGCAGAGCATCGCCCCCTGGGGGGCAGAGCACCGCCCCTGGTGGGCGTGCCGGGTGGATCCCGGTCGGGCGCATGCGGGAGTCTGTCTGACTGTCTCTCCCTGTTTCCAGCTTCAGAAAAATGGAAAAAAATAAATAAATAAATAAATAAATAAATAAATAAATCAGTAAAACACAAAGGAAGACCATGTTGGTCAAATAAGTTTGTAAATATGATGTATATGTTTGCTCACTTAGAGTGTGGGAGACAGACTGTAAGCTGGCAAAATTATTATAGCCTAAGGCGTAGTTTTAAGACTAAACCTTTCCCTCCCTTCCAATACTAAGATTTTCTCAAAACTAAGCTTTTTCCCACACCCTTGACTGTTGTGCGATAGGGGGTGGTACACTCTTAGGAGGAATCCCATTTATGCCTCAGATAAGTGGCTTTGTATCAGAGACTTCCTTATTTGTATATTGGCTTAAAGACTTTAATTTTCTACACTATAAAATGAAGCAGACCAGGGGCTCTTGCTCTTGGTTCCTGCCATCAGCATTGCAGAGTTCTCCCTGATCCCTTGCCCTCCATGGGAAAAGCAGGTTTTCTGCTTTTCCCTTGGCTTTTCCTGTGACTTGCCTGTATTGGTGAGACACCAATAAACAGAATGGCCCACTATCCTCTGACACTGCCATTTCTTTACCATCTGCCCGAATTCAATAAGAACCTGCATGTGAATGGCCATGATGGCGGCCCCTGGCCATACAGACCACAAGAGAGAAGAGAATAAGAAGGCTATATAACAGAAAACTATGCACAAAATGGCAATATTAAATCCTTCCCTATAGATAATTAATTCAGATGTAAATAAATTAAACTCCCCAATAAAAAGACACAGAGTGGCTAAATGAATTAAAATAAAACCACAAGATTCAATTACATACTCTCTCTAAGACATGTACTTTATAATTAAGGACACACACAGGCTAAAAGTAAAAGAATGGAAAAAGATACTCTATGCAAATGATAACCAAAGAGGGCAAAGGTAGTGATATTTATCTCAGATAAAATAGGCTTTAAGTCAAAAACTGCCAAAAGAGACAAAGAAGGATAATGTATAATGATAAGATTAACTCACCAGCAAGATATAACAACTATAAATATATATACACACACACACACACATACACACACACACACCCAACATCATAATACCCATATATATGAAACAAACACTGACAGAACTGAAGAGTAACACAATAGGAAGGAATTCCAATACTTCACTTTCAATAGATACAACATCCAGATAGAAAATAAAAAAATGGAACAAAAAGGGCCTGACCAGGTGGTAGTGTAGTGGATAAAGCATCGAACTGGGATGTGGAGGATGCAGGTTCAAAACCCTGAGGTTGCCAGCTTAAGTGCAGACTCATATGCTTTCAGCAAGGCTCACCAGCTTGAGCCCAAGGTTGCTGGCTTGAGCAAGGGGTCACTCGGTCTGCTATAGCCCCCTGGTCAAGGCACATATGAGAAAGCAATCAATGAACAATTAAGGTGCCACAAGAAGGAATTGATGCTTCTCATCTCTCTCCCTTCCTGTCTGTCTTTCCCTATCTGTCCCTCTCTCTGTCTCTCTCTGTTTCTGTCACACACAAAAAAAAAAGGAAACAAAGGATTTAAACAAGATCAAATGAATCAAGCAGACATATACAGAATATACCACCACAAAGTAGCAGAATACACATCTCAAGCATAAGTAAAACATAAGCATTCTCCAGGAAAAAACACAATAGGTCAAAAAGCAAGTCTCAACATATTAAAGAACAGTGAAATTATACCATGTGTATTTTCCAACCACAGTAGAATAAAACTATATAGAAATTAATGGTAGGAGGAAAACTAAAAAATTCAAAAATATGTGGAAACTAAACAACTTTCTTGAATAACCACTGAGTCAAGAAAGAAATCAAAGAGAAATTAGAAAGTATCTTGAAAACAAAACAAAACTAAAATACAACATACCAAAACTTATGGGATATAGCAAAAGCAGTCCTAAGAAGGAAATATATAGCAATAAAAATCTACATTAGACAGATTAATGTTTCTGTCTCTCTCTTCCTCTCTCTCTGAAGTCATTTTTTTAAAAGCCTACATTAAAAAATTAGGATCTCAAATAAACAACCTAACTTTTCACATCAAGGAACTAGAAAAAGAACAAACTAAGCCCAAAAGTATAAGAAAGAAAATAATTAATATCAGAGTGCATATAGAAAATGGTAAAACAATAGAAAAACTCAATAAAATTAAGAGTTGGATTTTTATAAAAAACTGAGAAACCTTTAGCTAGAATCAACTCTCATACATCTTGAACTGAAAAAATAAAAAGGCTTAAATTAAAAACAAAAAAGTGAAAGAATTCATTAACAGGAGTGATATGATCATGTATAGTTTACATATATTTTTATTCTTTATTTATCTTTAGTTTCTATGATCTCCACAACAGACATAACTGAAAGGTATAACAAAATATTGTATTTTCAACTGTAGGTTTTATAACCGTTTCCCAAAACAAAACTTATCCAGAATAAATATAACACAAAAATTCCTGTTCACTCCAGTTCTAACATGAGTTATATGACATTAAATATAACTATTTACACCAGTGTAAATGAACAGATAATACCAAAATGTCAGAAAGTGCAATTATTAATTGTTTACTATTTATATTAAGACTTACCCTCACAGAGTTTTTGTTTTATCACCTCTCTTATTTTGGATATCGCAATGTAGTCTTCCACATAAAACACATAAGTAGATGAAGGCTTGTTAGCAATAGCTCTAAGTTCCGCATCTTCTGTTTCTGAACCAACGCCGATAGCAAATAAAGTTATTTTACTATCTCTTGCTGCTTCTGCTGCATCTTTGACTTCATCTTGGGATTTACCATCTGTAAGAACTACTGCTATCTTAGTCAGAAATCGTGAGGACTTAGCAAAAAGGTAATCAAGTGCAAACTGGATGGCCTTTCCAGTCCTTGTGTTTCCTCCCAAGTAGTGTATGGATTCCATTGCGGCCATCAAATTCTCTCCCGAATCATGGCTTCCGAGGGGAATCTCCAGCACGGGGTAGTCACTGTACTGGACCACTCCAACCTGAATAAACTTTGGTCCTATGTCAAAGTTTTTTGTAATATTGACAAGCCACTTTTTCACTATTTCAAAGTTTTCTGGGCCAACACTGTAGGAACCATCTAAGATGAAAACTAAATCTGTTGGAGCAGTACGGCAACCTAAGTGAAAAAAACAGAATCATCAAAGCATATTTGTTATTAAAAAAGCAAAAATTGAAAAGTTTTAAATGCATGGTTTTTTAATTAAGCAGATGAACTGAATTCTTCCACAATGTATATGCATATTAAATCACTACAATGAATACTTCAAACATCTAATCACTTATATGCCAGCTTTATTCCTTTAATAAAGTAAATTTTTTTAAAGGTCATAGTAACTATTTATAGGAACTTTGTGAAGAGTACTATATACACTGCTTAGCTCATGAAAATTCTTTGTCAATGAGGGCTATTTTTCTTGTTGATACTTTAAATTCTTATATTTTAAATTAATGATTCAGTTTTAAAAGTAGAGAATAAAATATGTATGCTGTACAAGAACATTATTTCTAGATATTTCTTTGTAGGTATAAGTATTACCAACCACAAAGCAGCATTTTATTCTATTTCCCCTTTGACGAAATGAAAACAAAAAGTAAATGCATAATTTTCAGCTACATCAACATCATTGTTTTAAGTTACCAATGACATAACGTTTTATTTAATACTACCTGAAATATTTACAAATATATGTATATAACACTTAATAGGGGGAAAGAAATTAAAAACAGACTTTCTGCCAACTTCAAGATGGACTCAAGCAGCTACTAAAGGTTCATATTCTTTAATATAGTTGATAAAAGTTAAAAGAACCAATATCATCAAGCCATCATTCTTGGACTACATGCAAATCAACTTTTTAAAGGTCTGATCTCTCATCTTCAGTGAATAATGAAGTCAAACTTGTGCTAAGTGAATCTATATTCAAGGGTATAAAACTATATATTTCTTTCTCCATAAAGATTCTCGTTTCAAGATACCAGGAAACAGTGTGATCAACACGTCTTATAGTTCATTTGGGAAAAAAGACTAACTCTGGTCCAAATTATCCCTTGATAAGTTCTAAGAACTTGTAGAATGAAAAGAAAAATAAACCTTCACTCTTCTTTCCACAGCACAGAACATGTCTTTAACCCTATTTCATTCTTTGCTATATGTATATTGAGTTTGTACTCTGTGTCTGCTAAATATTCAAAGGTACATAAGATATCTCAAAAGCTCACGGTGTAGTGAGATAGACAACTAGCTGGCTAGGGAAAGCACACAGAATTATGAAAGCATTTAGGAGGGGTAGTAACTGAACTAAAGAAAGTCAAGGAAGGTTGTATAGAAAGCGGACAGGCAACCTGAGATTCAAAAGGAGAGCTCTGGCTAGGTGAAGAGGGAGGACATTCTTATCAGACAGAACAGTAAGTACAAAGGTCCAGAGATGAGCAACAGACACCGCCAAAAAGACCAGTGGTTGGTTTGGATAATTCCAACAGAGTGCACAGGAAGGAACTGTGGCTCTACTTGCCTTCTCCCTCCCTAACTTCTGAAATCAAAGCAGCCAAAACACTATTGTTCATGGACCATCTGATAGTAATCACACATGTCCCTGGATTTGATGTGTTGGAAGAAAATGATATAAGCCAAGGTAATATTAGAGCAAATTTTAAGTCTTGCGTTTTTATTCACATTAATGGTTTCCCTTAAATTGTGATCAGATGCCCAATTTAAAGTAAAAAAAAAAAAAGATGATATATTTTCTTTATCTATTTTAAATAAGATATAATTGCAAAGAATGATGTTGGAGAAAAAAGAAGTTTAGTGGCAATTAATATTATTATTTTTGTTTTGCCTTAGGCGTAAACTATCAACCTCTTTCCTTCTCTTTCACTGGCTCACCCACGCCTTCCCTCTCCTTCCCATTTCATCATTTTCCTTGTCTTTGCCTGTTTACATATCTAGGATGATGACGACAAGACTCACATGAAGAGTCCTCAATTTTACAGTTACCTCAATGCTCCCAACATACTGACGAGCAAAAATAGACACTATTGTCGTGAATATATATAACTGTCAAGACTTTACTTAAAAAAAAAAAAAAAAAAACACTGCCACAACATGAATTTCTCAAAAATGTAAGTGTGCTTATATGTTACTCCTATTCTGCTCACAAAATCACAAAAATTAGGGAATCAGGGAATGTGCAGATACACCGGTACTTTCAGCCTTCTCTATAGTACATTTTCACCAATGAAATAAAAGCTGGTTTTGCATCTCATTTGCATAGTCAAACAACTTTCTTTGACTTGTCATTTGCTTTTCTAATGTCCTTGTTTAATTTTAAAAAAAGAGCAAATGCTTCTTTTTTTATTGCTTTATTTTCATTTTGAAATATCCCCTAATTTTGGTGAGCAGTATATACGGCAGGTAGCACAGTGCCGAAGGGCACAACAGATGCTATTCCAACAATCTGTGCCATGGTGACTACTGCCAGAACGTAGGGCAGGGACAGAACAATGGAATTAGCTCCAGAGGCAACTTTTCTAACTCAAGGAAATGCAGTTCTTCTGTTATTTTTGGACACTGCATTGGGGTTATGCTTTTCTTGAGGTTTTGAAAGGACAGGAAACTTGTGTTTGCGGAGCTCTTCAGTGTTGCACTTTCTAAATACTGTGAAAGTCATTGTTGTCTGGACCTGCTAGTGTTTCCGTGCCACTTGAATCTGTGGTTATAAACTCTTACAGGGTTATTCTTGGCCCTTCCTACCTCTTGCCAGAGCCATGGAGCATGTATTTCATACCTGTAAGGTTAGCCAAGATCATGGGTACAAAAGGACAAATATTGCCATTTATAAACACCAGACAAAATACGATTCCAAGAGACCTTCTCCTAAGGGAGACGTTTTACTGATGTCATAAGAAAGGAATGGACTAAAGATAAAAAGCATAGTTCAAATACTAGTTACAGCTCTAATAAGCGGTATGATACTATGTAAGTCCTCTAAATTTTGTGAATCTTTTTTTCCATTAAACACACACACACACACACACACACACACACACACAAAGAAAACAAAAACAGAAAAAACTGAAAAGTGTACTTGGGTAGATTAAATTATAAATTTATTATGCAAAAATTATTTTGCATAATACTAAAATAAATTTTAAGGCAAGTTAAATCAGGTTGTTAAACCATCTGACTTAACTGTTATAGAAACTATAATTAACTTATAGTAGGGCCTTTATAAGTTTTAAAATATGAAAATAAGCAAACTCTTAGAAAAGTATGATATCTTTAACTGGTGGCCTAGGTAGCAGAACCATATCAATATAGCCCTTTTTTAATGAAGCTTTCCCACAGGCAATCAGAATAATAGTCACCATTTACTGAGCTAAGCCATTTACAAGATTATCTCACTTACATGGATTATCTCATTATCACTGAGATAACCTCATAGGATGGTTCTAATAAAGATCTTAGGGGGTAGGAATTTTTTTCATCTCCCTGTTAGGAAGCTAAAAAATGGCTGAATTCAATATCAGACATTTTATTCCAAAGGCTGAAGGGTCAACAGAGTAAAGAATTATTTTAGTTTTTTTCAAAACTACCTCTGGTAGAAGCTTTCCCTCCTAGTTAATGTGTAACATAACAACTCATTCATTTCAGGAAATTACAGCATCAAATACAATAATATAAGATCCTAAAAATCATTTCTGGAGCTCCTCTTATTTGATTTCTAAAATCAACTTGATAACAAAAAAGGGCAATGCTGGAACTTCTTACTTGATCTGATTTCCCCATCTTCAGCTAATACAGAATTCTGAAGAAGCAGGACCAAAACTATCCAAACAGCCATATGGTGAGCCATGTTTCTGTTTTTGTTCTAATGTTTTTGTTTTAGGATTCCTAAAAAGAAAAAGAAAAAAGGAAAAGTTAAATATACTGGAAAAATACAGACAAATACCCAGCCATTATATGTTTACTTTTAAAATTGCAATACTTGGCCCTGGCCAGTTGGCTCAGTGGTAGAGCATTGGCCTGGCATGCAGGAGTCCTGGGTTCAATTCCTGGCCAGCGCACACAGGAGAAGTGTCCATCTGCTTCTCCACCCTTCCCCCTCTCCTTTCTCTCTA
This sequence comes from Saccopteryx leptura, assembly GCF_036850995.1. Lineage (NCBI taxonomy): Eukaryota > Metazoa > Chordata > Mammalia > Chiroptera > Emballonuridae > Saccopteryx > Saccopteryx leptura. Next base: position 364,868,290 of record NC_089503.1, on the reverse strand, counting down.
TCTCTTTCTTCCCCACCCACAGCCAAGGCTCCATTGGAGCAAAGTTGGCCTGGGCGCTGAGGATGGCTCTGTGGCCTCTGCCTCAGGCGCTAGAATGGCTCTGGTTGCAACAGAGCAACACCCTAGATGGGCAGAGCATCTCCCCCTGGTGGACATGCCGGGTGGATCCCAGTCAGGCGCATGCAGGAGTATGTCTGACTGCCTCCCTGTTTCCAAATTCAGAAAAATAAAAATAAATAAATAAATAAATAAAATAAAACAAAATAAAATTGCAATATTCAGTTGGAGTATAGTTAATTTTTACTGTTCTTAAAATTAATTGCATGTTGGCCCTGGCTGGTTGGCTCAGTGGTAGAACATCAGCCCAACGTGTGAATGTCCTGGGTTCAGTTCCTAGTCAGGGCACATAGGAGAAGCAACCATCTGCTTCTTCACCCCTCCTCCTCCCACTTCTCTCTCTCTCCCCACCTCCCACAGGCATGGCTTGATTGGTTAGAGCACATTGACCCCTGGCGCTGAGGACGGCTCTGTGGAGCCTCAACCTCAGGAGCTAAAAATAGCTCAGTTGGGAGCATGGCCTCAGATGGGGGTTGCCAGGTGGATCCTGGTCGAGGCGCATGCAGGAGTCTATCTTCCTCCTCTTGCTTGGAAAAGAGAAAAAGAAGAAAAAAATTGTGTGTCTAAAATACACACATTTTAAATATATTATGCAAAAGGACAATGAGTAGAAGCTGAGGAAGACCATGATTAAGCCTTTCTTTTTTTTTTTTTTTTTTTTTTTTTTTTTTTTTTTTCTGAAGCTGGAAACAGGGAGGGACAGCCAGACAGACTCCTGCAGGCGCCCAACCGGGATCCACCCGGCACGCCCACCAGGGGGCGACGCTCTGCCCCTCCGGGGCGTCGCTCCACCGCGGCCAGAGCCACTCCAGAGCCTGGGGCAGAGGCCAAGGAGCCATCCCCAGCGCCCGGGGCCATCCCTGCTCCAGTGGAGCCCCGGCTGTGGAGGGGAAGAGAGAGACAGAGAGGAAGGAGGGGGGCGGGGCGGAGAAGCAAATGGGCGCCCCTCCCATGTGCCCTGGCCGGGAATCGAACCCAGGTCCCCCGCACACCAGACTGACGCTCCACCACTGAGCCAACTGGCCAGGGCCTGATTAAGCCTTTTAATTCATAAATTATCTTGAAAAATTATAAACTTTTCTAAAATGTGGGCTTTCCCTAATATATTAACTAGAATTTCTTTTAGCACAAATTCCTTCTGCCTTCTTATAGTCTTTTTATTATCTCAATAGTAGCAAGAATTTTTCTTTTAAATATGAATTTGCATTAAAAAAAAAAAAAAACATTCAAAGGGGCCTGACCAGGCAGTGGCGCAGCGAATAGAGTATTGGACTGGGATACGAAGGACCCAGGTTTGAGACCCCGAGGTCGCCAGCTTGAGCACAGGCTCATTTGATTTGAGCAAAGCTCACCAGCTTGGACCCAAGGTCACTGGCTCAAGCAAGGGGTTTGCTGAAGGCCCGCGGTCAAGGCACATATGAGAGAGCAATGAACAATTAAGGTGTCACAACGCGTAACGAAAAACTAATGATTGATGCTTCTCATCTCTCCGTTCCTGTCTGTCTGTCCCTGTCTATCCCTCTCTCTGACTCTCTCTCTGTCTCTGAAAAAAAATAAAAATCAAAGGGTATCTAGTCAAAATATTTATATAATAAAGTTAAGTGATAGTTTAATTTTTAGAAATGAAGTACATTTATAAACCTTAAGACATATTTTATTTGATTTAAAAATATTCAGTTATATGACTTTAATATATATTTTAAGTTAGTCCATGGACTTCACTTCTGGTTAGACTGGAAAGTTGCAAGACTTTCACTCTCAACAATAAGAACATGCCAGATAAATTATAAAGCTATAGTACTTTTAAACCCACAAGAAAAGACAAGATTTAAAGAAACTGAAATGAACCAATCCAAAAGTTATGAATCTTTTATAAGGCAGAAGACAATGAGAGCTGTATTCGTCCCTAGCAGAGTAAGAATCCGCTTCAAGAAAAGGATTTTGTCACAGACTCCAGTCAAAGCTGATGAGACAGATTAGCATCTAGAGGGACCCCAGCCCTAGACCAAATATGCACCATTCAGCAATTCTTCCCCATGAGCTTTAACTGAGTACATGGAGTAGACAAGTAATACAAAGAAAGATGAGAGCCATTTAAACAGCCTAGATGATCCTCCCCCTGTTCAGATACCTAGGGTTTATCTCAAATACAAATCCTTGGTTTGTTGAAAGGTGGGAGAGAAGCAACAGAAACTGAGAAAAATTCCTCCAAGGCACTTTAGTCCTTCTATACAGTGGGGAGAAATATCTCAAAAAGCATTAAGCCAAAGAAGGACAAGAGAAAAACAGAACACATAAATACAAAAAGCTGTAAACTATACTGGAAAGCCAAAAGAAATCTCCCCCAAGGGTATCCTAAAATATGAGAAGAAGAAAATTTGATTTCTGATCAGGAGAAAGAGATTAGTATAAGCAGATCCAGAGGTGATCTAAATATCAGATATATCAAACAGGCTTACAAAACAGCTATAATAAATTTGTTATATCTAATAAACAAGATGGACAACAATGTGCAAAAATATGGAAAATTTAGAAGAGAGCTGAAAACTATAAAAAAGATACCAACAGAAATACTTGAAATAAAAAATTATAATTCATGCAAGAGACTTAACTGCATAAGGAAAAGATTAGTAAACTTAAAGAAAAGTCAATAGAAATTATCACAAATCCAACGGGGGGAGGGGAACAGTGAGAAAATGAACAGAAAATTTGAAATCTATGGGAAATTATCAAGTAATCAAAATTTAACATACAAATAATTAGTTTTTGAGATGGAAAAGAGAAAGTGAATGAAGAGATATTTGAAAATACAATGGGCAAGAATTTTCCAAACTGACAAACATTGAAATCAGATCAAAGAAGTTCAAAAAATCCCAACAAGATATAAAGTAAGTCACATTTAGGTACATTATAATCAATTGAAAATAAGAATAAAAGAGAAAATTCTTAAAACTAGCAAGAAAAAAGATGCATTACATACAGAGGACAATAAAAAAAATTTTAGAGAGAAATTTCATACTGATAAAACTGGCAACAGATCAGAAACATATATGTAAAGCCAGTACCCACGGCCACCATCACAGCCGCCTGACCCATGCAGGTTCACATTTGATTCAGACAGACAGTAATGAAACAATGAAGCCAAGAAGTGGTGGGCCATTAGATTTAATCCTAGCTTTCACCCAGCAGGCAAGAAATACACACAGTGGGAAAACACTTCCCTTTCCATTTAGGGCTCACAAAGCCACTGACTTATCCAAGTTTCCTGGAATCAAAGGTTTGTACCTCACCAGCCTTATTCACCTCTGTTCCCCCTCTCCTTTTCTCTGCACAAACTCTGCACAAACTGGCTTCTCCTTCAGCACTCTGCCATCTTGGCTGCTTCTCCTTTCCTCCATGTGACCTTTCTCTGCTCTCCTCACTAATGCTAATCTCAGGAACCGAGAAAGAGCTAGCTCCCAGTCTGCCCCATTTTAGTGTAGAAATCAAAACCTTTAATCCAATATACAAACAAGAAACTCTCTGATACAAAGTCACTTATCTGAGGCATAATGGGATTGCTCAGGAGAGTGCACCATCCCATATCATGCAACAGTCAAGGGTGTGGGGAAAAGTTTAGTTTTGAAAAGATCTTAGTATTTAAAGGGTGGGAAAGGCTTAGTCTTAAAACTAAACCTTAGGCTATAATGACCCTGCCTGCTTATAGCCTGTCCCCCACACCCAATGCAAACTATAAGCGAGCAAACATATATATTATATTTACAAACTTATTCGACCAACATTCCACCCCTTTTGTTGCTTCACAATCTAAAGCACAGGTATTCCTGCACAAGGAAATTAGGCACATTACACAAATTACAACAACATAACAAATTATACAATTTCAACAATTACAAAGGTACATTTTACCAGTCTCTGAGCACTTTACCAAAAGCACAAAATGTCCTCAGACTTCTTTCTAGCCATTTGAAAGGCTTCCCAGGGCTGGGGAGGGGGGCTCCAGCAAAGCCGCTCCTGCCCCCATCAGAGTATTTCACATTGTTCAAAATCCATAAGTCCATTCAACAAAGGAGCCAGTGCTCACTCCAGTCGTAGTCCAGGAACCAGTCCATGCAAATGGGGCCTCAGCCACCACCCTCATCCTTGCTGTCCTGGCAGGTCTTACATTGTCCCAAGGAGGAGCACGTGGCAATGGCAGTCAGCATTTCCATCTCTGCTCTGGAGAGCAAAATGACACCCACCCCTATGTCCCAAAATCACAGACCTACCAAGGGCATAGTAGGTACTCCTTGCTGCTGGGCTCTCACCTTCTGGAGACTACAGATTGCAACTCCAGCTCAATTCTCCTCATCCTCCAAAGAGGAACTAGAAACATCAGCTCCTGCTGCTGGGCTTGAGCCCCAGGTCACCACCTTCTGCTCTGCGGGCCTTGCTGCCCCAGCCCCGGCCTCAGCCATGGCCTCCCACTGCTGCTGGCTCTCCACAACGTCTAGGGCCATCTGCAATTCACGAACCTGTGATTCCTCCTCCAGCAGCTGCTCCATTTCCAAGTGAATCTCATGAACCTGGTCAGCCTCCTCTGGTGCTTGCTCCAGCTCCAGGGTAGGCTTCTCTTTCTCCCACATTAGCTCCAGCTTCATCCATTGCTCAGTTTGCAGGTCCTGGGCAGCCTCTTCCACAGAGCTCTCAGTTTCCTCACGCATGGCTATTAAAGTCAGCCAGCCTACAGCCCCCAAAAGGATAGCCATGGGGAACCATAACAGCAGCCAGGCTTCCACCATTCAAAGGTGGTGGTGGCTCCATACAAATCTGTATTGAATTCTGCCACAGAGTACGTCAAATGTATGCCCAGTAGCCATGGCCACCATCACAGCCACCTAGCCCATGCAGGTTGGCATTTGATTTGAACAGACAGTAATGAAACAACGAAGCCAAGAACTGGTGGGCCATTAGCTTTAATCCTAGCTTGCACCCAGCAGGCAAGAAATACGCACAATGGGAAAACACTTCCCTTTCCATTCAGGGCTCCCAAAGCCACTGATTTATCCGAGTTTCCTAGTATCAAAGGTTTCTATCCTCACCAACCTTATTCACCTCTGTTTCCCATCTCCATCTCTCTGCACAAACTCTGCACAAACTGGCTTCTCCTTTAGCACTCCACCATTTTGGCTGCTTCTCCTTTCCTCCATGTGGCCTTTCTCTGCTCTCCTCTCTAATGCTAATCTCAGGAACGGAGAGAGAGCAAGTTCCTGGTATGCCCCATTTTATAGTGTAGAAATCAAAACCTTTAATCCAATATACAAACAAGAAACTCTCTGATACAAAGTCACTTATCTGAGGCATAAATGGGATTCCTCACAAGAGTGCACCACCCCCTATCATGCAACAGTCAAGGATGTGGGGAAAAGCTTAGTCTTAAAACTAGGACCTATGAGAGGGAGTAGCCATGCATACCAATTGATCTTGTCTAACCAAGCATCCCAGATGTTGAACTGACACTCTCTTATCTTAGCAGCTCTTCCGGTTAGTGTATGACCCTCCACTCAAAATAGGCCTGATTGATTGACATAGAAACAGTATCCTCTTCTAGGAAGAGAGTCCTCCCTGCAGGAAGGCATCCCACAGAAATGTGAGATGTTTCTCTATGTCAGGGCATTGAGAAGGAGGAACTTGCTCTGTCAGACTAAGGATAAGATTGTAGAAGGAATATATATACACAGTGGGAGGAGGTGATGGATGAGACATGTTCCTAGGCAGGGAGCTGCCTGGGGGCCAGTCTTTCACTGTCTTGAAGTTTCTCAGGAACTTGGGTGAGCCTGAGGTAAGACTGAAATGGAATGATACCAGTAGACTGGGGAGAGGCTGCGCTTTTGAGCCTTTGTTCACTTTTTTAGCTCTTTCTCCCTCTTGCTTCTTTCCTCTGCAGAAATCTTTTAAAGCTGCACAGAGCTTCTGCAACTTTCACAAAACTTCTTATCCATTCAGAAATAACCAGCTTTCAGAACTTACTTTCTCCCTTTTTCTTTAAAAAGTACCTTTATACTAATGTTGGTCAATATGTTTGTAAATATGATGTATATGTTTGCTCACTGATAGTTTGCATTGGGAGCTGAGCAACACCAGATATAGTGGTCTGTGAGGTTGTAGATTGCCTTCCTGCTTGGGAGGGGCTATTGTCTTGCTAATGTTTACTGGAAGAGAGATTCTGCCCCCACCACCGAGAGGTGGGGAAGGATTTTTTCTTTCTCTCCTCCCTGAACCCTTACCCTCCATGGAAAAAGCAGGTTTTCTGCTTTTCCCTTGGCTTTTCTTGTGGCTTGCCTGTCTTGGTGAGACACCAATAAACAGAATAGCCCACCATCCTCCGACTCCACCGTTTCTTTACTGTCTGCCCAAATCCAATGAGAACCTGCGTGGGAATGGCCAGCATAGCGGCGGACGCCCCTGGCCTTACAATACTTGACACTTTCTATCACTAAAACTTTCTTCCTGGTTAATTAAAATTCTCAATTTCTAGAAAAGACAAAGTTTAAACAAAAGGTATTTATAAACCAAATATTCCAGAAGGAGAGACTGAAACACAACTCTTAGAATCTTATTGTAAAGCCAGTATTCAGGGCCACGACTACCATCAGAGCAGCCTGGCCCATGCAGGTTCGCATTGGATTCGGACAGTCGGTAAAGAAACAACGGAGCCACAAACTGGTGGGCCATAGTCTTTAATCCTAGCTTGCACCCGGCGGGCAAGTAAAAAATACACACTGGGCTCCAAAACCCAATCACATTCAGTGCTCACAAAGCCACTGACTTATCCGAGTTTCCTAGAATCAAAGGTTTCTAGCTCACCAGCCTTATTCACCTCAGTTCCCCATCTCCTTCCTTATCCCAGATACAAACTCTGTACAAACTGGCATCTCACTCAGCACTCCACCATCTTGGCTGCTTTTCCTGGCCTCCTCCACGCGGCCTCCTTCCGCTGCTGGCTCTACTCTCTCCTCTAATGATAATCTCAGGAACCAAGAGTGCAAACTCTCGTTCCGCCCCCATTTTATATTGTTGCTTCACAACCTCTAATCCAATATACAAAATAGGGAAGACTCTAATACAAAGTCACTTTCTGAGGCATGATTGGATTGTACCACCCCACATCAAAAAGGGTGGGAAAGGCTTAATCCCAAAACCAAGCCCCAGGCTACAAGGATTCTGCCCACCCCCAACATACATTAATATCACCTGGGCGACGGCCTTCTCATGTCATCTTTAACAAAGTGAGCATAATACATTTTATCTTCCCAACACTTATCTCATACCAACCAGTAATGCAAATGATTTTTACAAGGTCCAGATTACCCAAAGCCCAAGTGGTGGGGACAGAGAATTCCAAGTGTGCATAGAACAGCAAGAATTTCAGACATCAGATGTAAAGCCAGTAGCCGCAGCCACCATCACAGCCACCTGGCCCATGCAGGTTCACATTTAATTCAAATAGATGGTAATGAAACAACAGAACCAAGAACTGGTGGGCCATTAGCTTTAATCCTAGCTTGTACTTGGCGGGCAAGAAATACAGTGGAAAAAGACTTCCTTTTCCATTCAGGGCTCCCAAAGCCACTGACTTATCCGAGTTTCTTAGAATCGAAGGTTTCTAGCTCATCAGCCTTATTCACTTCTGTTCCCCATCTCCTTCTCTCTACACAAACTCTGCACAAACTGGCTTTTCCTTTAGCACTCCACCATTTTGGCTGCCTTCCTCTCCTCCACGTGGCCTTTCTCTGCTCTCCTCTAGCATGGGCTCCTCCTAGATCATAATCACTCTTCCCTAGAACAATGTGATCTCTCTTGCTTTTAAAACCTTTTGGCACAAAAGCCCTCCATCAACACATTAATTTAATCACACCCATCCCAAGCAAGAAGGGCAACTAATATTATTACCTGGGCAACGGGCTTCCACGTGGGCAGTGCCATCTTTAACAAAATGTGCATAATATATTTTATTTGCCCAACATCTGACAAAAATATGAGACAGACAAGATAAATGAGAGCTCTCAAAATGAAATTGACTATATATAAACAAGATAATTACAGTACAAAGACACAAGTATGGCACATTAAGTAAAACCTGATTAAACCAAATAGTAGAGTTGCAATTTGGCCCTTAACACAGGAGAGAATGAACATGGAGCATAACAATTAACAGGACAAGACCTTATAGAATACAGAAATAAGTTCAGGATACAAAATTCCATTCTATTTAAATTTAAATAAGTGTTCCTTACATATTTTAAATTTTAAAGCAATAATGCGCAGAGTATCTAGATATAGGAATGAGACTATTTTATAGAGTATGTACAATCAAAACAGTATATCTTAAAGGCTTGAATTTGGGAGGGAGGGAGAGTTTGTGTGGCTTTGTGAGATAGTAAGACAGAAAGATTGTGGGAGGAAAAAACTGTTCTTGGTTGTCCAAAAGTGAGTTTTTTACTCTCTTGTGTGAGGAGGGCAGTTAGCCATCCCTTAACAGAAGTCTCAAGTTGTTTTGATAAATAAACCATAACTAGTAGGTCTGGCCCTAGAGCTTGTCCTAAAAGGTCAACAGTTACCCCCTCCCTTTCATCAATATAAAGTTTTAAGGGTTTGGTGAGATTGGGGAGAGTAAGAGTGGAGCTGAGACAAGGGCTTGTTGGAGTTTTTTCAAGGGTGGGGAAATGTTTAGGGTGGGAACTAGGGGCTCTGATGAGAGAGGCCCTTCGTCACCTGGTAGAGGGGCTTTGCTGGGAGGCCAAAGTTGGAAATATAGATTCGAAAATAACCTGCAAGTCTGAGGAAAGATAGTACTTGCTTTGAGGTTAGTGTGGATAAGAAGAAAATTAATTTTTGGTTGGGGGGGGTTGTGATTTGTTTTGTTTTCAGTTAGTCGTTATAGCTCAGTGTTAAGGAGTGATAGTGAACCTTGTGTGACTTGGGGAGTTGAAATCTGGGCCTTTTGGGGGGAAACTCAGTAACCTTTCTGGCAAGGAAGTTGAGAAGGGTGATGGTATGTTGTGATAATGGATAAGAAGGGCTGCAGAGAGGGAAATTATCTACATATTAAAGAATAATGCTAGGGTTTAGATCTAAAGTAGCTATGGAGGCCAGGGCTTGGCCCCAGAAGTGGGGCTGTCTCAGGAGCCCGGAGGGAGGACTGCCCAAGTGAGTTGGCAAGACTGTAGTGAGACAGGATCACTCCAGGTAAAAGCAAATAGGACCTGAGAGTCTGGGTGTAGGGGATGGTGAAGAAAGCATCCTGAAGATCAAGGACTAGGAAGTAGGAGGTATTAGGGGGAATGAGGGATAGGATAGTGTAGGGACTGAGCCTGAACTAGGCGATAGGAACCACCTGGGTTTTTGACTGGTAAACTGGGAGTATTATACGGTGAATTGGTAGGCTTTAGGACAGGGGTCCCCAAACTACGGCCCATGGGCCACATGCGGCCCCCTGAGGCCATTTATCCGGCCCCCACCACACTTCCGGAAGGGGCACCTCTTTCATTGGTGGTCAGTGAGAGGAGCATAGTTCCCATTGAAATACTGGTCAGTTTGTTGATTTAAATTTACTTGTTCTTTATTTTAAATATTGTATTTGTGCCCGTTTTGTTTTTTTACTTTAAAATAAAATATGTGCAGTGTGCATAGGGATTTGTTCATAGTTTTTTTAGAGTCCGGCCCTCCAACGGTCTGAGGGACAGTGAACTGACCCCCTGTGTAAAAAGTTTGGGGACCCCTGCTTTAGGAGGTTTGGTGAGAGAGGACAAGTGATGATGGGCTGTAGGCCTATCAGGGAAAGGGGGTATTGTGGCTGTCAAGGATATGAAGTGGGGTCTTCTAATTGAATTTTTATTGAGGTGTGGTGGCGGGCTACCAAGGGGGTAGATGTGTCCCAAACTACTGGATTCACCTGGGAAGGAGGCAGTTGGAACTCTTTACATTCAGGGGTAGTGAGGAAGAAGAGAGGGATCTGAATTAAAGAGCTGAGGTGTTAACATAAGGGAGGCTCTGAATTTTGATAAAATATCTCCTCCTAAAATGGGGGTTGGAAGGCTGAGGATAAGGAGGAAGGAGTGTACAAAAGTATTTAGAAGAGTACAGTTGAGAGAGAGAGTCGTGAGGGGTTTTGATATTAGGCCATCAACTCCCACACTAGAAACTTGGGAGGGACTAGTAGGTTCTGAAAATTCTGATATGGTAAAGTTGCCCACCCACCCCACCCCCCACTGGTGAGAAAAGAGATCAGCTTATTTGCTATTGTTAGAGTTACCCTGGGCTCCACTGAAGTTACTTGCATGGGGGTTGTGGGTCAAATAAGTTTGCAAATATGATGTATATGTTTGCTCGCTTATATCAATAGTTGGCATTGGGTGTGGGGGACAGGCTGTAAGCAGGCAGGGTTGTTACAGCCTAAGGCTTAGTTTTAAGACTAAACTTTTCCCCACACCCTTGACTGTTGCATGATGTGGGGTGGTGTGCTCTTATGAGAAATCTCACTTATGCCTCAGATAAGTGGCTTTGTATCAGAGACTTCCTTATTTATATACTGGCTTAAAGGCTTTAATTTCTACTCTATAAAATAAGGGAGACCAGGGGTTCTCTCTTTCAGTTCCTGAAATTAGGATTGCAGAGGAGAAGCAGCCCAAGATGGCAGAGTGCTGAAAGAGAAGCCAGTCTGTGCAGTTTGTGCAGAGAGAAAGAGATGAGGAACAGAAGTGAATAAGGCTGGTGAGGTAGAAACCTTTGATTCTAGGAATACTCAGATAAGTCAGTGGCTTTGGGAACCCTGAATGGAAAGGGAAGTGTTTCCCCACTGTGTGTATTTCTCGCCCACCAGGTGTGAGCTAGGATTAAAGGTAATGGCCCACCAATTCTTGGCTCCGTTCATTACTAATTTCATTACTGTTTGTCCGAATCAAATGCAAACCTGCATGGGCCAGGCAGCTGTATGGTGGCTGCAGCAACTGGCTTTACAGGGGCCATGTGGCCTGGGCACTCTCAGTAGTCAGTGGCCAGTCTTAGGAGGTTGGGCAAGCCAAGGTCCAATGGATCCTGTTGTACAGAGGGAAGAGATGGGACTCTAACTTGAGAGGTCTTGTCAGAGCCTGACTTCCAGTGGCCTTTTCTGCCACATTTGGGACAGGGGCCCGAGGGAGACCAGAGGTTAGGTCAGGCACTTACCTAATGTCTCTTCTTGCTGCATTTAAAGCACAGACTGGGTAGTGGTTTATTCCCCTTCCCTCTCTGAGTATTTTTATTGGAGCCTTGAATTGCTGCAGCTAGCATTTGGTATTTAGCCTGATCTCTTTTCTGTTTTTGTATTTTGGCCTTTTCATTTCTGTTACTAAAGACCTTGAAGGCTATATTTAAGAGATCGTTCTGTGGGGTTTGAGAGCCTTTCTCTAATTTTTGTAGTTTTCATCAAATATCTGAGTCCGACTGGAAAATTAAAAACATGTTTAAAAACAATTGCCCCTTGGTAGACATGGGGTCAAGGGAGGTATATTTTTAAAGAGCCTCTGTTAGACAAGAAAGGAAAAGGGAAGAATTTTCATCAGATCCTGGGTAATCTCTAAGTTTTTCATAGTTAACAGCCTTAAGGGCATTTTTCTTTAACCCTGCTAGTAAACAGGTGATCACATGGGCTTGGAGTGTCTATTTGATAGTCCTCATGGGGGTCTTCTCGAGGAATGACTGCTGACCCACTGGCTGGTGATTGTCCTGTCTATGGAGGTAATCAGCATGAGCCTACGCTGAGACCCAAACCTGCCCCTTCTCCTCATGGGAAAGAGTGGAGCTTAGTATTATAATAAGACTAGGGTTAGAGCCTGGAACGGGTAAGGGTTGGGTGGGAGAGTTCTCAACAGGAGGTGGCACACAGGGAAAAGGAGCATGACTGTCTGCAGGGTCAAAGTCAGATCCAGGGGGAGAAGGGGAGGTTTGTGGTTTAGAGCAAAGGGGAAGAATTTGATAGGTGGAGCAGAACTGACGGAGATAGGATTGTGAACAGAGGGTGAAGAACACCCAGACAGAGGGAATTTCCATTGCAGTGACAAAAGACTTTGAGGTCTTGTAAGGCTTTAAAGTTAAAAGTGCCATTGAGAGTCATCGTCTAGTTTATATTTAGTCCAGACAGTGTTGCAAAAGAAAATAAGGTGTTTTGGCTTGATGTCTCCCTCAAGGCTGACACAATTTAAATTCCTGAGAAGACAGCCTAAGTGAGTAAATTTTGGAGGTGTGAAGTGTGTGTTGCCCATAGTGTAGAGAAAGAGAAAGGCAATAAGGGTGAGTGAGAGTGGTGAGTGGCTGACTACCATCCCTGAGAGTGTCCCGCTATGAACAGGCATCTCTATCGGTAGTCAAGCCACCCTGAGAGAGTGAGGGGAGTCCCTTAGGTCACTCATCCTGGAGCCTACGGGGTTCTAAGCCAGAAGGCTGAAGAGTCTTCTGGCCTAGTGCTAGTGCTTTTGAGACATGAGCGAAAGTGAGTAAGAACAAATCGGAAGACCCGGTGAGAGGGACTGTAGGGTCACTCACGAACACTAATGACCACTGTGGACTGAGAAGTCGGCAATGGAGAAGAGAAATTCTCAATGTCCAGCATCCTCCTTGGCTGGCTCAGGAGAGTCACAAGGGAAGAAGCTGATGCAGGATGGTCCCATGATCCCAAACAGGATTCAGAGGTTAGCCAGGGATGAGCTGCCTCTGCCCACTGCTCTCCAAGTTGCAAGCCCAAGATGACCAGGGACCAGGGTGCTGCTCAGGTACTGCCCACATGGGACCCTCCCAGCTTTTGGCACCAACGGTTAAGTTGCCAAAGAAGGAATGCACAAGGCCTGATAAGTTTTATAAGAAATTTATTATGCATCTGCAAACAGAAGGGTTGAGACACTAGTGGCTTCAGCAGCCAGTAGAAGAGAATGCCTTAGCCAACATTGACCAGGGTTTGGTGGGATTTCCTGCTACAGGGCAAAAACTTCTGTTACCTGTGGCAGTTAAACAATGGTGGGATGAATGATGCCAAGTAATAGAATGTTTAGATAAGTGATGGGGAGGTGACTAACTGACAGGATGTCCAAGGGTTCAGAGGAGGTAAGATATCAATCAGGATTGTTCAGGTGGAGATTTTCGGGAACTGTCCTAGCTCCAGGTCTCCTCAAGTTCAATCTAGCTAGTTCAGGCTTTTGGTAAGGGGCCCTGGACCTGGACCTAACAGAAGGGGCATGGAGAAATCAAGAGAGAATAAAAAGCAAATGTACTAATTAACTATTTCCTAACCCTTACATTAGAAATTACATTGAATCTATAGATTGCTTTGGGTAGTATGGACATTTTAATGATATTAATCCTTCCAATCCATGAGCATGATATATACTTCCATTTATTTGTATAACCTTCTATTTCTTTCATCAGTGTCTTATAGTTTTCAGGGTATATGTTTTTCACCTCCTGGGTTAAATTTATTCCCAGATATGTTTTTTGTTTGCTTGTTTGTTTGTTTGTTTTTTGTTGCAGTTGTAAATGGAATTTCTTAATTTCTCTTTCTGATAGTTTAATTTGATAATGTTTAGAAATGCAACTGATTTATGTATATTAATTTTGTATTTTACAACTTTACGGAATTCATTTATTAGTTCTAATAGTTTTCTGGTGGAGTCTTTAGTAATTAAAACAGTATGGTAATGGCACAAAACCAAACATAGATCATGTAACAAAATAGAGAGCCCAAAAATAAACCCACACATATGGTCAATTAGTCTACAATAATGGAGGCAAGAATATACAATTTTAAAAAATGACAGACCCTCTAATAAATGGTGTTGGTAAAACTAGACAGATATATGCAAAAAAAATTAATCTTAATGATATTCTTACACCATATACAGAAATAAACCGGAAATAATTAAAGATGTACATATAAAGCCTAAAACCATAAAACTCCTAGAAAAAAACATAGGCAATAAACTCTTAGATATTGGTCTTAATAGAATTTTTCTGGATGTCACTCCAGGCAATGGCAAAATGAACAAATGGGTTAAATCCAACTAGAACATTTTTATATGGTGAAGAAAACCATCAATAAACAAAATAACGACCCACTGAACTTGCAAATGATATATCTAATAAGGGTTTAATATCCAAAATATATAAAGAATTCATACAACTCAACATCAAAAAATCAAACAATCTAATTAAAAAATGGGCAGAGGACTTCCAAAGAAGATATACAGATGGCCAACAGACATATGAAAAGATGTTCAACATTACTAGTCACCAGGGAAATGCAAATCACAACCACAATGAGATATCACCTCACACTTGTCAAAATGATTATTATTAACAAGTGGCTAGTATTGGCAAAGATGTGCAAAAAGAAAATCCTTATGCACTGTTGGTGCAAATGAAAATCAGTGCAGCAACTATGGAAAACAGTAAGGAGATTCCTCAAAAATTTAAAAACAAAACTTCTTATGGTCTAGCAATTTCAATTCTGGGTATATAACTCAAAGAAAATAAAAACACTAATTCAAAAAGATACATGTACTCCTATATTCATTGCAGTATTATTTACAATAGCCAAATACAGAAATAACCTGTTCACCAATAGATGAATGAATAAAGAAGATCTGGTATATATACCCAATCTAATATTACTCAGCATAAAAAATAAATAAAAATAAAACCTTGCCATTTGTGACATGCATAGACCCAAAGGGTATTAAGTGAAATAGGTCAGACAGAAAAAGATTAAATACCATATGATTTCACTTATATGTGGAATATAAAAACACAAAATAAACAAACAAAACAATACAGAAAACAAACTGCTATTTGTGTGTGTGGGGGGGGGGGGGAAAGTATGCATGGAAAATAGGAAAGTGAGTAAGAGTCACCAAACTTCCAGTTATAAACAAATAAGTCATGCGGAGATGTAATGTATAGCACAGAGAATATAGTCACTAATATTGCAATAACTGTATGGTGATGGATGGTTACTAAACTTATGGTGATCACATTGTAAGATATATAAATGTTGAATAACTATGTTGTAAATCTGACTAATATAATATTATATTGATATGTCAACTATTCTCTAATCAGAGGGAATATTAAAGATACTTCAAACTAATCAATAATTTTTTAATACCTAATTTTATGATGCAGCTAAGGTTTTTTTACTGCATTTATGACTGCTTAAAGAAAAGGGTTAGCTTAAAAGCATTATTAGAAAAAAAGAAAAATGAAAAATCAATACCTAAGTTTCTATCTTAAGAAGCTACACAAAGGACAACAAATTAAACACAAAGAGTAAAGAAAATAATCAGTGAAATAGAAAATTAAAAAATAAAGTTAATTCTTTAAACAAACAAATATACTTCTAAATCCATGCAAAAATAAATAAATTAGACATAAAACATTAATTACCTAACTTAATATTGAAACAGGGGAATGCCACTATAGCTCCTACAGACATTAAAAGAATAGTAAGAAAACAGATGAAATGTACAAAGTCTTAGAATACTTATTGAAACAGGTCTAAATTGAAATTATCCATTAAAGAAATTCAATTTTTTACCAAAACTTTTTTCACAAAGAAACTCCAGGTTCAAATAGTTTCTCCAGTAATTTCTACCAAACATTAAAAAATAAAACAACAGCAACAAAAATACTAAAAAAACTATTTTTATAAAAAGAAATTATATAAAAAATAGAAGAGGAGTGAATTTTCCCCAACTTTTAGTATGAGGACACTGTAACCCTAATAGAAAACTAGACAAAAGTATTACAAGATGCAGCTTAGTTGGTTGTCCTTTATGAACAAGGATGTAAACACCCACAGCAAAATTTAGCAAATCAAATCTAGAAATATATAAAAAGTGAGATATACCCCAGAAATACAAGATTGGTTTAACATTAAAAACTCAATTGATAAAACTTACTACACTAAAAACTTTTTTAGGCCTGACCTGTGGTGGCGGCAGTAGATAAAGCGTCAACCTGGAAATGCTGAGGTCGCCGGTTCGAAACCCTGGGCTTGCCTGGTCAAGGCACATATGGGAGTTGATGCTTCCAGCTCCTCCCCACCTTCTCTTTCTCTCTCTCTCTCTCCCTTTCTCTCTCCTCTCTAAAATGAATAAATAAAATTAAAAAAAAAACACAAAACTTTTTTAAAATCCCATGATCATCTCAATTTATGCAGCAAAGACATTTAACAAAATTTACCACCCATTCATTATAAAATTCTCAGGAAACTTAGAAGTAAAAGAGAACCTCTTCAATATAACAACACCATCTATGAAAAATCTACAGCTAACATATTGCATAGTGAAAGATTAAATACTTTCCACCAAAAATTAGTAAGAAGTTAGGGATATATTCTCATATCACTTCTATTCAAAATGTACAGTGAGTCCTGGCCACTTCCATAAGCAAAATGCAATATAAAAAAATGTAGAGAAATAACCTGACCAGGCAGTGGCGCAGTGGATAGAGTGTCAAACTAGGATTCGAAAAACTCAGGTCTAAAACCCCAAGGTTGCTGGCTTGAGCGCAGGCTCATCCAGCTTGAGCACGGGGTCGCTGGCTTGAGCATGGGATCATAGATATGACACTATGATTACTGGCTCAAGTCCAAAGGTTGCTGGCTTGAGCCCAAGGTCACTGGCATGAGCAAGGGGTCACTCGCTCTGCTGTAGCCCCAGTCCCAGTCAAGGCACATATGAGAAAGCAATCAATGAACAACTAAGGTGCCACAACAAAGAATTGATGCTTCTCATCTCTCTCCCTTTCTGTCTGTCTGTTACCATCTGTCTGACTCTCTCTCTCTCAGAGACAGTCTGTCAAAAATATATATATAATATATATGTGTGTGTGTGTATATATATATATATAAAATACATGACTTTACATAGAAAACTTTTTGAAATCCACCAAACACTAGTATAAATAATAAGTGAATTTAGCAAGTTCACAAGACAAAGGGTTAATAGGGGTTTTTTTTCAAATTAATCTATATAATAGCAACAAAATTGGGAGGAAATGTAATATCATATTTAATAGTATCAAAAGCATCATAAGCTAATGAAGCAATAAAGCTAATGAAAAATGTATAAGATATCTATACTAAAACATATAATACATTGTTAAGGTTAATTAAAGAAAGCAAAAAAAATGGAGAGGCCTATCTATATTCATGGATTAAAAGACTCAGTATTGGTTATATCCATCCTCCTCTCATTGACCTAGGGATTCAACACCATCCTCACAAAATAACAGCAGATTTTTAAAAGAAATGGACTTATTCTAAAATGTATATAAAATGCAAATGATTTTGAATTAGAAAAACAATTTTAAATGAAGAAAAACAATCTTAAAGAATAATTCTAACTAAGAAAAACTATGTTGTATAACTTACACTACCTGATTTTGACTTATCATGAATCTACAGTAATCAGAAAAGTGTGGTATTGGCTTAAGGATAAATATATAGACTAGAATACCATAAAGTTCAGAAATAGGCACAACTTAGATGGCTAATTGATTTTTAATAAAAGTGTCAGGGTAAGGAGGTGACGTCACGGAAATGGCACCGTGAGCAGCGCGTCTGACAGATCTCCCCAAAATCACAACAAATTTATCAACTAGAAACAGGAAAATTTATCCTCGGAGCATTCCGGAGTTCCACACAAACTGAAAGCGAAAGGACTGTTATCATTTGAATCTGAGAGACGAGGGTGTGGAGGAAGCTACCGCAGGGACGTTCATTCAAGCCGCGAGGAAGTGCGCCTGTGGTGAGTCGGCCCACACTTGGGAGCCGCGAGCAGCCGCCGCGAACAGCCGCGAGCAGCTGCAGGCGCGCGCCCGGTTCGGTTGCAGAGCGAGCACCGCCCACACTCCTGAGCGGCGAGCAGCCGCTGGCACGCCCGGTCTGGTTGCAGAGCGAGCACTGCTAACGCTCCCAGCGGCCCGCACACTGCGAGTGAGAGTCCCCAGCCACCGGTGCCCGGAGCACCCCATTCGCGCGTGTACCCTGGGCATTCCACGTGCCCAGAGCGCCCTGCTGGCCCGCACACCCAGGGTGCCCCATCATCCTGCGCCTGGTGCGCCCCAGCCGCCAGCAGTGGGGGGAGCAGGAGAGGCATCAGGGCGGTATTCCCTACTTGGGAGATTCTCTCCGTGGGCGGGGCACCTCACCCAGCCATTCAAGCTAACAATCAAGCGTTGGGGGAGGGGCACGCGCAGGCAGCCTGAAATACCTTCGGGAGCACAGCTGCGACCCAATCACTGAAATTAGCTTAACCCATGAAATCTGAAGCACCCTCGGTTCTAATTGATAAGATCTCTCTCAGTTCAGCGACCCAAGACAAGAGGCCTGATATTTTTTAGTGCCTCTCGCTAAAGGGGCGGGGGCAACTTCTGATTGATAGAGCCTCCATATTCAGGGATAAACGCTAACAAGAAGGACTTGGCAGATAATAAGATCTATACTACACTAGTCGCAAGCAGAGACTAGTGCCTCTTCTTCCCAGCCGAAACAGGCTACAAAGTGTGGAAAGCCTGGGTTGAGAGGTCCAACTGAATGCTAGGCGCTGAACAGTCACCTTGACAACAATTGACTCCCACCCCCGCCTGATTACACTGGAGGCCCTGACTGCCAGAGCCTTTCCCAAAGCCTTGCACTGAGTGGGGATAGAGTGGGGATTTCCCAGCTCTTTGAGCCTCTTACTCCCCAGGCAGAAGCAGTTGCAGCCTTATAGCTGGATCACCAGGCTGCTAATTCAGGAAGGGGGGACTAGAAGAGAGAATCCAGGAAAGCAAACTCTCTCATCGTTGGACCCTGCAAACGCCAACAAGCCTTGACTACCAACAAGACTAAAGCCAATTATATGACATTGCCATAGAATCCCATCAACTGCAAATCCCTACCTAAGTGTGACACAGGGGCAGAGCCTGGGGTAGAGTCACCGACCAAGAAGAGGGAGAGAAAAGAAAAAGGAAGAAGTTAACATCTCAAAATCAAGAAAAATCCACAGACTTTACAACTTGTTCCACTAATTTTTTTGTTGTTGTTGTTGTTTGTTTCTTCTATCTTATTGCCTTTATTTCCTCCACCTCGGTCCTTCTATTCTCTGCCCATCTTATGCTTCCCTTTTCTTGAACTACACTACCCATAAGTGTTACATTTTATTTCTCTTCTTCATCCTCACCCTCCTTTAAGGTTATACTCCAAAACACTTAACTCTCACTCTCTCCTCTTTTGTTTTATTTTGTTTTGCTTTATCTTGTTTTTTTCTCTTCCTTTTTTATTTCTTCCTTCATTTTTCTCTTTTTCTTATTTTTTCCTTTCTATTCGTTTTTTCTTTTCTCGTTTTACTTTCATCCCATTTAATCCTCAATCATGAACAAATTAGTTAATTTGAGACTCAAGGCTTTTTTTGGCTTTATTTTTCTTTTTCGCTTTTGTTTTTGTTTTTTTCTTGTTTGTTTATTTTTGTGGCATTTTGGGTCCTCCCAACCCAAGGTCTCCATTGTATTTAGTCTTTGCTCCACTTAATACAACAGATTTTTACTTATCATTTTTATTTTTTTCTTCTTTATTATTCTTTTTTTTGTCCTTTTTTCTGGTTCCCTCTTATCCCTCTCATTATATCTCTTAGTTGACCATCACTCACAAGCAAATCATCTTATGCTTGTCTAAGATTTTCTTCCTTTTTTTTTTTTTTTTTTCATTTAGTAGGTCCCTACTCCCCTTTTTTTGCCCCTTGAACTCTTCACCCCAAATCAGGCCCTCCATTATAGGCACGATATTTCCCTGAGGAGGGGAGAGGAGAGAAAGAGAAGAAAAAAAAAAGGGGGAAATAATAAATTATTACTGTTTTTTTTTTTGTGGGGTGTTTTACCTTTTTTTTTTTTACTTTTTACTCTTTACTAATTCTAATTAGTGCTATCAACAAGACCACCCTCAGATGCCAATAAGAAAGAGGAAATCGAATATTATGGATACAAAAGAAAGAGAGGTAACACAAATAGATGTGGAAAAATCTATAGAGAAAAGACTTAACATATTGGAAGCCTTGGAAGTAAATGACAGAGAATTTAAAATAGAAATCTTAAAAATACTCAGAGATATACAAGAAAACACAGAAAGGCAATATAGGGAGATCAGAAAACAACTCAATGAACACAAAGAATATATTACCAAGGAAATTGAAACTATAAAAACAAATCAAACAGAAATGAAAAACTCAATTCACGAGCTGAAAAACGAGGTAACAAGCTTAGCTAGCAGAACAGCCCAGATTGAAGATAGGATTAGTGAAATAGAAGACAAACAACTTGAGGCACAACAGAGAGAAGAAGAAAGAGACTCAAAAATAATAAAAAATGAGAAAGCCCTACAGGAATTGTCTGACTCCATCAGAAAGAATAACATAAGAATAATAGGTATATCAGAGGGAGAAGAGAAAGAAAATGGAATGGAGAATATACTCAAACAAATAATAGACGAGAACTTCCCAAGCCTGTGGAAAGAACTAAAGCCTCAAATTCAAGAAGCAAACAGAACACCGAGTTTTCTTAACCCCAACAAACCCACTCCAAGGCACATCATAATAAAGATGACACAAACCAATGACAAAGAAAAAATTCTCAAGGCAGCCAGGGAAAAGAAGAGTACAACATATAAAGGAAGGCCTATTAGATTATCATCAGATTTCTCAGCAGAAACTCTACAAGCTAGAAGAGAGTGGACCCCAATATTTAAAGCCCTGAAAGAGAGGAACTTTCAGCCACGAATACTATACCCATCAAAGCTATCCTTCAAGTATGAAGGAGATATAAAAACATTCACAAATTCAGAAAAGATGAGAGAATTTATCAACAGAAAGCCCCCACTCCAGGAAATACTAAAGGGGGTTTTCCAACCAGATTCAAAGAACAAAAGAAAACAACACCACAAGTAACAGCTCCACCAAGAACACAATAAAACCAAACTTAAACTGTGACAACAAAGGAAAAAAAGGGGGGAGAGGATGGAGATTAACAGTAGCAAAGGACAATGAAGTGCAGAAATACTTATAAGATAGGGTACTACAATGAATATGGTAGGTACCCTTTTCATTACTTAATGGTAACCACCCTAGAAAAAACCACCACAAAAACACTTGACTTAAAAAAGGTAGCAACAGAGGAAAGAAGTATGGAACACAAACAAACAAAAACAAATGATAGAAAAACAAAAGAGAAGAATCAAACTAGATACAAAACTAACAGAAAGCAATTTATAAAATGGCAGTAGGGAACCCACAAGTGTCAATAATTACACTAAATGTAAATGGATTAAACTTACCAATAAAAAGACACAGAGTAGCAGAATGGATTAAAAAAGAAAATCCAACTATATGCTGCCTACAAGAAACACATCTAAGCAACAAGGATAAAAACAAATGCAAAGTGAAAGGCTGGAAAACAATACTCCAAGCAAACAACACCCCAAAAAAAGCAGGTGTAGCAATACTCATATCTGATAATGAGGACTACAAGACAGAAAAAGTACTCAGAGACAAAAATGGTCATTTCATAATGATTAAGGGGACACTGAATCAAGAAGACATAACAATCCTTAATATATATGCACCAAACCAAGGAGCACCAAAATATATAAGACAGCTACTTATTGACCTTAAAACAAAAACTAACAAAAATACAATCATACTTGGAGACCTCAATACTCCGCTGACGGCTCTAGATCGGTCATCCAAACAGAGAATCAATAAAGAGATAGTGGCCTTAAACGAAATACTAGAACACCTGGATATGATAGACATCTACAGGACACTTCATCCCAAAGCGACAGAGTATACATTTTTCTCTAGTGTACATGGAACATTCTCAAGAATTGACCATATGTTGGGCCACAAAGACAATATCAGCAAATTTAGAAAAATTGAAATTGTACCAAGCATATTTTCTGATCATAAAGCCTTGAAACTAGAATTCAACTGCAAAAAAGAGGGGGAAAACCCACAAAAATGTGGAAACTAAACAACATACTTCTAAAAAATGAATGGGTCAAAGAAGAAATAAGCGCAGAGATCAAAAGATATATACAGAGAAATGAAAATGAAAATACGACATATCAGAATCTCTGGGATGCAGCAAAAGCAGTAATAAGAGGAAAGTTCATATCACTTCAGGCCTATATGAACAAACAAGAGAGAGCCGAAGTAAACCACTTAACTTCACACCTTAAGGAACTAGAAAAAGAAGAACAAAGACAACCCAAAACCAGCCGAAGAAAGGAGATAATAAAAATCAGAGCAGAAATAAATGAAATAGAGAACAGAAAAACTATAGAAAAAAATCAATAAAACAAGGAGCTGGTTCTTTGAAAAGATCAACAAAATTGACAAACCCTTGGCAAGACTCACCAAGGAAAAAAGGCACAGGACTCAAATAAATAAAATCCAAAATGAAAGAGGAGAGATCACCACAGACATCATAGATATACAAAGAATTATTGTAGAATACTATGAAAAATTATATGCCACCAAATACAACAATCTAGAAGAAATGGATAAATTCCTAGAACAATACAACCTTCCTAGACTGAGTCATGAAGAAGCAGAAAGCCTAAACAGACCAATCAGCAGGGAGGAAATACAAAAAACTATTAAAAACCTCCCCAAAAATAAAAGTCCAGGCCCAGACGGTTATACTAGTGAATTCTATCAAACATTCAAAGAAGACTTGGTTCCTATTCTACTCAAAGTCTTCCAAAATATTGAAGAAGAAGCAATACTTCCAAACACATTTTATGAGGCCAACATAACCCTCATACCAAAACCTGGCAAGGATGGCACAAAGAAAGAAAACTACAGACCAATATCTCTAATGAATACAGATGCTAAAATTCTAAACAAAATACTGGCAAACCGAATACAACAACATATTAAAAAAATAATACATCATGATCAAGTGGGATTCATCCCAGAATCTCAAGGATGGTTCAACATACGCAAAACGGTTAACGTAATACACCATACCAACAAAACAAAGAACAAAAACCACATGATCTTATCAATAGATGCAGAAAAGGCTTTTGATAAAATACAACACAATTTTATGTTTAAGACTCTCAACAAAATGGGTATAGAAGGAAAATATCTCAACATGATAAAGGCCATATATGATAAACCATCAGCCAACATCATTTTAAACAGCATAAAACTGAGGACTTTCTACCTTAAATCAGGAACAAGACAGGGTTGTCCACTCTCTCCACTCTTATTTAACGTGGTGCTAGAAGTTCTGGCCAGAGCAATCAGACAAGACAAAGAAATAAAAGGCATCCATATTGGAAAAGAAGAAGTAAAGGTATCACTTTTTGCTGATGATATGATCCTATACATCGAAAACCCGAAGGACTCCACAAAAAGATTATTAGAAACAATAAACCAATACAGTAAGGTCGCAGGATACAAAATTAACATACAGAAGTCCATAGCCTTTCTCTATGCCAACAATGAAATATTAGAAAACGACCTCAAAAAAATAATCCCCTTCACGATTGCAACAAAAAAAATAAAATACCTAGGAATAAACATAACAAAGAATGTAAAGGACCTATATAATGAAAATTACAAAGCATTGTTAAGGGAAATCGAAAAAGATACAATGAGATGGAAAAATATTCCTTGTTCTTGGATAGGAAGAATAAATATAATCAAAATGGCCATATTACCCAAAGCAATATACAAATTTAATGCAATTCCCATCAAAATCCCTATGAGATTTTTTAAAGAAATGGAACAAAAAATCATCAGATTTATATGGAACTATAAAAAACCCCGAATAGCCAAAGCAATCCTAAGGAAAAAGAATGAAGCTGGGGGCATTACAATACCTGACTTTAAACTATATTATAGGGCCACGATAATCAAAACAGCATGGTATTGGCAGAAAAATAGACACTCAGACCAATGGAACAGAATAGAAAGCCCAGAAATAAAACCACATATATATGGTCAAATAATCTTTGATAAAGGGGCCAACAACACACAATGGAGAAAAGAAAGCCTCTTCAACAAATGGTGTTGGGAAAACTGGAAAGCCACATGCAAAAGAATGAAACTCGACTACAGCCTGTCCCCGTGTACTAAAATTAATTCAAAATGGATCAAAGACCTAAATATAAGACCTGAAACAATAAAGTACATAGAAGAAGACATAGGTACTAAACTCATGGACCTGGGTTTTAAAGAACATTTTATGAACTTGACTCCAATGGCAAGAGAAGTGAAGACAAAGATAAATGAATGGGACTACATCAGAATAAAAAGTTTTTGCTCAGCAAGAGAAACTGATATAAAAATAAACAGACAGCCAACTAAATGGGAAATGATATTTTCAAACAACAGCTCAGATAAGGGCCTAATATCCAAAATTTACAAAGAACTCATAAAACTCAACAACAAACAAACAAACAATCCAATAAAAAAATGGGAAGAGGACATGAACAGACACTTCTCCCAGGAAGAGATACAAATGGCCAACAGATATATGAAAAGATGCTCAGCTTCATTAGTTATTAGGGAAATGCAAATCAAAACTACAATGAGATACCACCTCACCCCTGTTAGATTAGCTATTATCAACAAGACGGGTAATAGCAAATGTTGGAGAGGCTGTGGAGAAAAAGGAACCCTCATTCATTGTTGGTGGGACTGTAAAGTAGTACAACCATTATGGAGGAAAGTATGGTGGTTTCTCAAAAAACTGCAAATAGAACTACCTTATGACCCAGCAATCCCTCTACTGGGTATATACCCCAAAACCTCAGAAACATTGATACGTGAAGACACATGTAGCCCCATGTTCATTGCAGCACTGTTCACAGTGGCCAAGACATGGAAACAACCAAAAAGCCCTTCAATAGAAGACTGGATAAAGAAGATGTGGCACATATACACTATGGAATACTACTCAGCCATAAGAAATGATGACATCAGATCATTTACAGCAAAATGGTGGGATCTTGATAACATTATAAGGAGTGAAATAAGTAAATCAGAAAAAAACAAGAACTACATGATTCCATACATTGGTGGAACATAAAAATGAGACTAAGAGACATGGACAAGAGTGTGGTGGTTACCAGGGGTGGGGGGAGGGAGGACAGGGGGATAGTTAGGGGGAGGGGGAGGGGCACAGAGAACTAGATAGAGGATGGCGAAGGACAATCTGACTTTGGGCGAGGGGTATGCAACATAATATAATGACAAAATAACCTAGACATGTTTTCTTTGAATATATGTACCCTGATTTATTAATGTCATCCCATTACCATTAATAAAAATTCATTTAAAAAAAAAAAGTGTCAGGGTAATTGAATAGAAAAGTCTTTTCAATAAATGGTGCTGAATAAACTGGGTAAACAAAATAAATGAACCTTTGACTCAATCTCATTCCATATACAAAAATTCGATGAAGTACAGATCTAAATGTAAAAGCTAAAACTATAAAACTTCTAGAAGAACACATAAGAGAATTACTTTACAACCTTGGAATTAAGCAAATTTTATTAGCACACCAAAACCACTAGTAATTTTAAACATGGATACATTAGATTTCAACATTCCTATTTTTTGAAAGACACTATTAAATGTAAAAGCCAATATTTTGTACCTATGTAAAAGCCAATAATATATCTATGAAAAAAATGACATATCCAGTAGAGATATACATATATATTTTTAAACTCCTACAAGTTAAAAATAAAAAGGAAAACCATCCGCCTGACCTGTGGTGGCGCAGTGGATAAAGCGTCGACCTGGAAATGCTGAGGTTGCCAGTTCGAAACCCTGGGCTTGCCTGGTCAAGGCACATATGGGAGTTGATGCTTCCAGCTCCTCTCCACCTTCTCTCTCTCTCTCTCTCCCTCTCTGTCTCTCTCTCTCTCCCTTTCTCTCTCCTCTCTAAAATGAATAATTAAATTTTTTAAAAAAAAAAGGAAAACCATCCAATTTTTCTAAGAGGGAAAATCTTGAAAAGACACATTACATTAGATACAGAAATGGCCAATAAACATTTTAATGGTGCTCATCATTAGCTATAAAAAAAAAGCTATGTTAAAACCACAACACAATATCATTTCACATCCATTCAAATGATGACAATTGAGACTGATAATATTAAATTTATGAGGGTATCTGAAGAAATTGGAACTCATACTAGTTCATGAGCAATGATTAGCCACTTTAGAAAACTGTTAGGTTTAGTTTCTTATAAACTATGACTAGTAATTCCTTAGTTTTGTATATAACCAAGAGCAGTGGTTCTCGAAGTGTGTGCCAGGGTGCAGTGGTGTGCTCTAGAAGATTTCCAGGTGCACCCTATGGTATTCCAGAGAATATGTGCCTGTTGGGGACCAAAACACCAACAGGGTTTTTGGAGTTTAGATTTTTGGGGGACAGAGGTGTAGAGAATTGGCTGTGAGCTGACAGTCTGCCCAACCCCCCCCCCAGTTACCTGATTAGGTTGCAAAAGGCTATTAAACTGTGGTGCTGGATTGTTTACACTATCCCCCATGTTCCCCGGAAAGACTGGAGGCAAGTTTCTTCTATCCTTTGTTTGTTATAAAGTTAAGATGATATGTATGGTGGGGGTTTTCTGCACTCAACACAATTAAGAGTAAAAAGAGAGGAATTCTTCAATGTATTGATGAGGAAATGAGAGTTTGCCTTTCAAATATATGCCCAAACATTGAAGAAATCGCTAGGACACATCAGGCTCATGTTTCTCATAAACACAAGAATGCAAAAACTTAACACATTCACGCCGGGACCTGCCGAATTTATTAAATCTTACTAAGAATGGATCTATATATATATAAAAGACAACTTTTTGTCGTTTTTTTATTTTTTAACCCCTATTTTTTTACAAATTCTAAAAAGCATAACTCAAAAAATGTAACATAAAAATGTTTTTTAATGTCAGAATAAATTTAATTTTGTCATATTTATTTTGTTTAATTACCAGAAGAGCACGCTTGGACTTTATATTTTTTTTCTTTAATATTTGACTTGATTATTATAACATATTTCTCAGAAATTTGTACATAGGGCGCCTACAATTATTTGTAGGATTTTAAATGTGCCCCAACTTCAGAAAGTTTGAGAACCGCTGCCCTAGAGAAATGAAAACATGTTTCCACAAAAAGACGTTAATAATGTTTGTATTAGTGTCACTCATAATGGTTCCAAACTAAAAAGAACTAAAATGCTACAGACAGACAAGTGGACAAACAAAATGTGTGGTATATCCACATAGTGGAATAATGTATAGTAACAAGAAATAATCAACTACTGCTATATGCAACCGCATGAATAAAATTTAAATATGTTCTAGTTACTGAAAGAAATCAAACACAACAGTATAGAGCATGATTCCAGTTACATGAAGATCCAACCACAAAACTAATCAATAGTCTTAAAAATCAGAAAAAAATGGCCTTTGGTGGGACAAGTCAACTGGAAAGTGGCATCAGTAAACTTGCCAAGGGTGATAGAAATAACCTACATCTGCGGTGATGATATCCAAGAATGTATATTTGGTCTAACACCATTAAAATTAAGGCTTGACAACTGTATAATTTGTTGTAGTATACCTTAATGCAAAAGAAGCAGTAATTTATATCATCACCGTCATTTTTCAAATTAGGCTGGCCTCTGGACAAAGAGCTACAAAGTTCAGAGAATGTCAGTGAGGCATTTTTGATGAGTCATCACCAGGATGTGCTCTTTACTGGTAACAATGTGTGCTAACAAATACTGACTAACTTCCTCCCCTAAGGCCTGAAAATTAAGTTATTCTGCTCCTTTTCCAAAAATAGGCTCATTATTTCTATGTCGTTTCTAATTCTTTCAGAATTCTTGGGCTAACCTTAATTATTTCATTTTATTATAATCTAGATTAACAACTTTTAAAGTAATAATATGAAGAAGGCATTAAACAAATATTAGTGCCATATTATTTAACCACGGAAACATAACTGATATAGTTCATTGCTATATATATAAATATCTTTTGTATGCTTATGTATAATGCATGCAAATTGAGGCATATCAAGTTTTAACATTTGTTTCAATCACCAGGGGAGCTTTTTAAACATAGGAATGTCTTAGCCCTATCTGATCGCTCCAGATTACAGAGCAAGGGACCAAGCCTTAAATTAAAAATAGCTCTCTACATGCTAATGAACACCAAAGTTCTACAAATTCTGGTCTAAAGCAATAGAAAAATGATAAATAAGAAAAAAAATGCCTATGGTTCCTGTGGGTCCTATTTCCTTGGTAGAGAGTAAGTTAGCAACCTCAAATAGGGACACAGAACTAAGAATCTTTATAAGTAAAAATTAGTAAAGATTTGCTACTCAGAGTGGTCAGAGACCTTGAGCGCCGCCACTTCTCAAATGTTAAGATGCATAGAAATCATTTAGAGATCTTGTTAAAATGCAGATTCTGACTCAGTGGGTGTTTTTATGGCCTAAGATGTTTTATTTCTAACAGGCTCCCAGATGACATGGATGCAGGACCAAGTCCGTAATGCTTGCCTTGCTGCTAGTGAAGGGGCCTCTAAGGCTTATGGGAAAAGATGCTACTTTGAAACATGGAAAATGTGGTTTGGAAAAATTTAACCTTTTAATGCTACATAAAAATGTCTTAGTGGGTAATGGAATTACAGAATGTAGGTACGTCGAAACTTAATTAAACTAAACTAAGCTCGCCTGTTAATATGGAATATACACTGCACTAAATCTAAAATAGGCAATCCGGGCTATAGATGTCATATTTCTACTAACTATAACTTAATATCATTTTATAGGGTCTAATGTTCAAAACAGAAAAGGAGATGAAACTGGTGATCTGTAATCTTCCCTCCAACAAAGAAATAATGATCCATATTCTCTAACCTCACAGGATTACTATAAAAAGGAAAATTTATATTTTACCATGCCCGAGACAACACTCTTTCTTTTCATCTTGGGAAGTATTGAGACAACTAAGGCAAAACAGGTAATATGGCTTGCCTGTCACATGCTCTCTACTGAGGAACAGACCTAGAGCAAACTCAGGTTCTCTCCCCTCCAGAACTCTGTCCACTATGTTCATTCAGCAAGAAATATTCACCAAGTGCCTATTATGTGCCAGATACTCTTAGGTGCTGGGAATTCACAGTGAACAAACGAGATAAGGAATCTGCTCTTGGGTAGTTTATGTTCCGGAGACTAAATAAATAGTTGAGTGAGATATTTTCAGATAGTTGTAAATGGTAAGAAGAAATGAAAACAGTGCCATATCAGTTGGGGCCAGGAGGAGAGAAAAGACTCCCTTCTTTAGATCTGGCTGTCAGAGAAGGCCTCTGACAAGGCACCATGTGAGCCGACACGTGAGAAACATGATTAAGCCATCTTGGCTGGGAAGACAGGCTTTCCCTTCTGCGGATGGAGTGAGTGTGACTTGTTCTCAGAAGAGAAGGAAGGTCAGGGAAGAAAGAGTGTGGGAGCTACAGTGGAAGAATGGTAGGCCCTACAGTGCAACAAGGACCCCACGTAGCACGTTAAATTTAGAACTCTTTTCCCTGTATGTGAGTGAAATCCAGCTCAGGGTGCTGAGCACGGGTGCCGCATGGCCAGGTTTTCACATTATGTAGGTCATTCCACTTTCAAAATCAAAGAACTCTATGCAATTTAAGACTTTGATTCTCAGAGAAAGCAAAAGAGAAATAAATTGATTATTATCCTTTTATTTTCATCTCTTCCATTTCCTTACCTTGAGTGTTTATTACTTCCCACTGTCAATGACTCTGATACTTTATTAAAATCAAACTAAGTACTAGCCCTGACCGTTGGCTCAGTGATAGAGCATCAGCCCAGTGTGTAGAAGTCCCGGGTTCAATTTTCGGCCAGGGTACAAAGGACAGGGGCCATATGCTTCTCCACCCTTCCCCCTCTCCTTCCTCTCTGTCTCTCTCTTCTCCTCCTACAGCCATGGCTCCATTGGAGCAAAGTTGGCCCAGGCACTGAGGATGGCTCCATGGCCTCCACCGCAGGTGCTAGAATGGCTCTGGTTGCAGCAGAACAACACCCCAAATGGGCAGAGCATCGCCCCCTGGTAGGCATCCCAGTCAGGTGCATGTGGGAGTCTGTCTGTCTGCCACCCTCTGCTTTCTCACTTCAGAAAAAATACAAAAAAAGAAAAAAGAAAAAAGTACTTGTGAGTAAATTTCTGAGAATAGTGAATACAAATGAAAGAAAATTCCTTGTCTTCTCAAAAGTAATGTATCTTCCCATGTGTCTATGAGAAAGGCATGAGATTTCCATGAGAGCCACCAGGAATGTAATAAAAGCTTTCAAAATGAAAGTTTCTCAAAATGTAGTTGTTTGCTTGGCTTTAAAACCTTCTAATATAATTGAAGACTAAAAATAGTCCCCTTATGTGGCATTAACACTCATGCTTATTTATAGCCTGTGTCTTTGAGCTAAATTGTAAAACAGGAAAAGTAGGGAAACTGAAATTCTGGTCACCACTCTTTTACACACACACACACAAACACACACATACACATCTATTGTGTTCTATATCACTGACATTAAAGGAATAGTACTAGTAGAAGAAAGCATCAATTGGGACAGTTAGATTTGAGAAGTACAAAATTCTGGTAAACTGGTAAAAAAAGAATTAATTCATGTATATTTGTATGTATGTAGTATTTAGTTGGTTTAGTTAACATTAAAACAACAGATCTATAATTATAACTTCTGAAATTTCATAAGTAAAATCATGCCCCCCAAAATATGTAATTGTCATCTTGATTGTGTAAAACAACTGATGGCTAACTAAACAATTGATATTTGTCATATTTCTCTAAACAAAAATCTAGTATGGTAGTCAGATAGGCAATTATAAATCCCCATTTTATAGATGGGCTAACAGATTTGAAGAAGCTATTATTTTACTCATTAAAGAATTTGCTTCCATCCTACAGAGGAGGCAACCTCTTTCTTGATTTCTTTTTAGAGTACATCATCTAGCAGCCATTAAAGCCACACAAGACCAAGTGAACAGCAGTAACTTAATTGTCTGTAGTTTGGTCAAGTGATTTAAAATCCCATTTGGCCATAGAAGCCTCTAAATATTCAATCAACAAAAGAATATGCATGTCTGTGCAATCATTCAAAGTGAAACCAATAAAAGAAAGCCAAGGAACATGGAGTACAGTGCATATTATTTGCCCATGCCAGCTAAAATCAGGTCACGAGATTCTGTGGTAGTTTTAGGATGTTAAACTTAAAATGTTGCCCTATTTTCACCCCTAAATTCTTCTTATATTAATATATATTAGCCTAACTTGTTTTACTAACTCAGTCCTAATTTTGATGATAATGTATCAGGAAAGTAAATTCCCCAAAGGAAAGCTAATAAAATTTTAAACATCTAACTCAGCTCAAATTGTTCTCCAACCAACTAATCTTCCAATTCATTCAAAATACAACAACAAAAAAAAAGAATGCAGATAACAAATCACGAGATGTAAATTCTGGTTGTAAATATGCCTGTTTGCTGCCTTAGAAAATAAAATGTAATTATGTGCAAAGTTAAATAGCAATACAGAATAATAAATACTAAATAAATGGCATAGACAAAAGAGCAAGGGTGAGAGCAAATGGGAGAAAATGAGTAATTTATGCTCAAGTGTTATGAATAAAATTATCACTAAGCAACTCCAACACCCAAATTGTGGTTTTTAAATATCACTTCCCATTAAAAGGAACCAGGGCTTCTGGGAAAATATCACATTTGAGATCTGGGGTACATGATATATGAGACAGGAAATCTTGTCATTCTGAAATCAAGAAAAGCTTCAAAAATTACTAGGATTATATCAAAAGAATCCAAGAGCTAAATTAGGGGGCTTGTTGGGCAAATGAATTTGTGTAAAATATGACTTTTGAGTTTGCTCACTTTTGTTGTTAAAAATGGCGCTGGTAGCCTGATCAGGCAGTGGTGCAGTGGATAAAGTATCAGACTGGGATGCGGAGGACCCAGGTTCAAGACCCCAAGGTTGCCAGCTTGAGCACGGGCTTATCTGGTTTGAGCAAAGCTACCAGCTTGAACCCAATGTCACAGGCTCGTGCAAGGGGTTACTCGGTCTACTGAAGGCCCGCCGTCAAGGCACATATGAGAAAGCAATCAATGAACAACTGAGGTGTCACAACAAAAAACTGATTATTGATGCTTCTCATTTCTTTCCATTCCTGTCTGTCCGTCCCTATCTATCCTTCTCTCTGACTCTCTCTGTCTCTGTAATTAAAAAAAAAAAATGTCTGAGGATCCTTATAAAAGTTTCTGAATAAAAGGTAATTTCTTTAAAAAAAAAAAGTAAATAAAAATAAAAATGGCACTGGTCTGTGGAATTGCTAATTACCTTCCTGCTTGGGAAGGGCCATTGTTATGCTAATTTTGATGGAGGAGAGAATTTTGGCACTACAGAAGTTTTAAAAGGAGAGAAGAAGGAGAAAGGAAGGAAGCCATTTTTGCAGAGTTAGGAAAGAGAAGAGCCAAGAGGGCAGGGTGTTGGAGCCCTGCGTGTTTACTCATTGGCCGGTACAAGAGTAGAAGAAAGGAATGGCCCGCCATTCTCGGGCTCCACTGTTTCTTTACCACCTGCCCGAATCTAACGGGAACCTGAAAGTGAATGGCAGCCACAACGGCCACAGTTACTGGCCATACAGGGCTCCTATTGGCCAAAGATAAAACCATTTGATCATTAAAAATAATAACTACAATGTATTGAAATATAACAATTTATAAAAATCTATGAGTTTATAATTTGATTCTTTTTAAAAGTAAAACCCACCATAGGTCACCTGTGGAGGCTGCTAAAGTACGAAAAAGAATTAAGCGTTTGTCCTACATACCCTACATGGATGCTATTTCAAGAATATGAAATGATTAATATACGCCAGGAGAATTAGAAAATCATATTTTTCAACCTCTAATGAAATAATGGATCTAGTCAAGGATTACCAGTGCTGCTAATATTATTAGGTGAAAAGTTAGATATAAGTTAGTACAGAAGCATTTGGCTTGACGATACTTGATCGCACTAATCTACCTTAACATCATTAAAGTAGAATAAGACGTTTTTCCTGACATGACATAATTAGAAGGAGCACATTTCCTTCTGCCAATTATTTTTAGCCAAAAAAAAGTCAAACTAGAATCTATTTAAGTCTCTATATCCACCTAATTATAAGAAATTTCAGAATACATTAAATGACACCAAGAGGATAAAATCAGCAAAATTTAGAAAATGAAAACTTATATGATTAATATATAAATGGCATAAAAACAAAAGTAAGGGGACTTAAGTGACATATCAATTAAATACAGGGGTGGACTTTGTTGAGAACCTGATTTAAACAACAAACTACATAGATATTTTTGAGACAATCAGAGAAAACTGAAGATGCACTGGACATATTATTCACCATTTAGCACAGTGTTTGTGTTTGCTTTAGCTTAAGTAATCAAAGAAAATAAGGTTTCAAATTAAACTAATTCAAAGCTGACTAATTAATAAAATACCTCAATTGTACCACTTTGATCAAAACCCAATGAATGACTTTCCCAATAGAAGCAACTCTAAGCATGGTGTTGTATGATATAAGAAGTTATTTTTCTGCTTTTTTTCTAACCAAGTTTGATGAATTTCAAAGATTGTGAAATTTTCAAGTGGATATTGGAGAAAAAGACAGCACCAATTTAAATTTCTTGGGTAGTTTAAGAGACTTGGTCTAACCTGAATAATATACTCTTAAATCATACTCCTAAATCATTCTTAATTCAAAGAGGAACAATAAAATTAGTGCTAAGCATTTTATTAACACTTCTTATAGTCAAACTATAGCTATGATACACTAAAGGGTTTCCTGAAAATGCTTTATGGTTCTTGAGGCCTCATAAAATTGATAGATTCTGTGTACTTAGGTTCATTTTTAAAGGTTTGGAGCATTATTTTTCTACATTATTATGGTGCTATGATTGCTGTTGAGAGTAGCCCCTGAAATACTCATGTTGATTGCTAGTCAGGAACAGAGCACCTCCCAAACTAATAATATTCCTATAGTGAATATACACCAGCTAGCAAGTCATGATTTTATAGCATAATTTTGCCACAAATAACAATAAATATTCCCACTCTAAGGTATTCTCGGTTTACAGGAGAAATTCTAGATTTGTTACACAGTAATGACAAATCGATAGAATAATGATTACGATGATCTTTCTGAAATTGTAACTTTTCCCTTTCAAGGGAAACAATAATCACAGAAGATAAAAATGCATGGCATTTACATGGGACTCAAGAGAAGACCAAGCAAAAAACTAAAATTTGGAGTCATTTTCAAAGAAACAAGATATCACCAAGGAAAAGGAATCAAAAAAAAAAAAAAAAAAAGGCAAAGGATAGATATGAAGCACCATTATCACTTAATTTAATAATGTACTTAGTAATCTCTAAGAATGTTTTCTATGAGGATGCAAAATGCATGGTTTCTACAGTAAGATATTTTTATAACATCATATTGAAGCACAAGAAAACAAGTAATATGTACTCAAAATTATTAAAATTATTTTTATCTTTTAACAGTGTGTACGTATCTGCTACAAATCAATGAGTGAAAACATTATGTGTCTTAAAGAACATTAAGCTGGTATTGGAAGACTATTTAGCCTGAGTCTACTATGATATAAATTTAAGAAAGAGAGTAAAAAAAGCAGCTGGGACTGCTCTCTAAGAAATTTTCTTCTTTTCTATAAAAGAAGGGCTGAGCAATATGACATTCTGTGAATTTATGATAATCAGCAAAATCAATTTACATGTATTCTTTTTGTTTTGTTTTTTTACCCAAAAGTATAATGGTACCATGTGTAGCCTGCTTTAAAAAAGAAATCATAGACATTCAAGAAACTATTCTGAGAGCCAAGATATTTTATTCCAGTAGATAAAATGCAAATATGTAGTACTCATTAGACATACTGCACAGAGTTTATCACTTTGTAAATGACATTTTTATTTACATTATCCATGATTACCACCATCCACATAACCTTTCCTTTTCTGAACTCCTCATAACAAACAACATTTACTATTTCACCAACTCTTTTCTCTATAGAAGAATTGTCTCCCCAACTAGTAAGCGTATTTCCTAATGCAGATCTGGAATTCAAACCCTGGTCCACCAATCACTATCCTGAGCTAGTTCTCAAACCTTGCTTAGTCAGTTTCTTCATCTGAAAAATCAGTATTATACCACAACCCTTACAGAACTATTCTAAAGATTAAATGAGATAGTAAAGCACTGGTTTGTGTGAGGTAAAATAGTCACAAGCACTGACATTTCTTCCTTTACCCACCTCAGATTTCTAATTACAAACAAGAAAGTATCTTATAAATGTTAAGATTTGCATTCTGCAAAGTACTTAATGATTCTCAGTTCACAAAAGGCATGAAAATACTTGTTTCCTCACTGATTTAATAAACATTTATTGAGAGCCAACTTGTGTCAGGCTTTGGGGTATGCATGGGGAGAAAATACAAATAAAGAAGAATGTTATAATTTCACTGAAGATGTCAAAGTCCACTAGACACCGTATGATAAGAATATTAGTTGTGGACTCATGCACCTGAAACCTGCATAATTTTGACCAGCATCACTCCAATAAATTCAATAAAAAACCACTTTGAAAGTAGACTATGTAAGAAGTGCTATTAAATAAATGTTATTTTTCTTAAAAAAAAAAAAAGAATATTAGACGTATGAAGTAATTTTAACATAACTTGGAATAATTGTGATTGGGGGTTGGTCAAAGTATTTAAAAATACAAAGCAAAAGTAACAAAATGCATAGCTATACATAAATAGAAAGATTTTAGTATATGGCCACTGTTTATCTTCCTTCATGAAAATGTCCCATGTAGTTAAATTTTAATAGGAAAAATGTGAATATTTTTTAAATTGGAAACCTGTTTTCTTTATCTTGGAGCAAGAATCACAGGAAAAACATTTCAGAGCTTCAAGTTCCATGATAAAGGAGAAAAAAACAAAATAGGTTTTCATAGATGGGATGAAATCATGTTTCCATGGAAACCCTGAACTGGTTTATTGCAGCCCAACTTCAGTTGGCAATTTTGGTTAATTTCAACTATAAAAATAAGTTTGGCAACGTGAAAACTGTGCCCATTCTATTACAAATGCAATTTCAAATAATAGCTAAATACATGGACTGCATCTCACCAGACTAAATACGTAGTTTTAAATTCCTGTAATCATTACCAATCTCACCTGGCAAAGATATCATTTAAATTTGAAAGAAGTCCAATGTGCCAGAATAAATAGAATCTAGAATATGGTTGTCCTCAGATTCTAATGTTGGCGCAAGAACAGGGACAAGGACTTCCTCTATTACAGACTAACAGAGTCTGTGGATTTAATAGCTTTTACTGAATCATGATAACCAAAATAGATCTAACATCTCATTCCAAACAGACAAGGCTACTTTTTTTCTATTTAGATATGTTTTCATAGTAGAGATACATTTGATCACTGGTACATTGTTGTTAGGCCACAAGTAAGACACAAAAATGTTTATGTTTTATATTAATGATTTAAAAAGTATTTTTTGTTCTATGTTTTACATTTATTGAAGGTTTTACCCTTATTTAAGGACCTCATTGTTATACAGGGATTGGTACCAGCCTTTCAATTTCTTTCATATCAAATTCTTTTGCCTGGACCTCCTGCCAAATAAGAACCAAAGGGAAGGGCAGGCAAACATATATCTGAACAATCAACTCTGAATGAAAACTGCCCAGTCATACAACCTGGATCAGCTTTACATAACCCTGAAAAAATAAATGTGTTTATTTATCAAGACAATATTACAAAGGTAAAAGATTTTTCCCTCAAATAATCTACATATTCAATGCACTTCTCATCACAATCCAGGCATTCTATGTTTGATGTGGGTGTGAAGCTTGACAAGCTGATCAAAAATTCAAATGGAAGAAAAGCAGGCCAAAATTAGCCAACACAATTTTGAGGAAGAACAATGAGGAGGAATAGATTTATACTGCCTGATATCAATTTTTATTTTACATCTTTACTAATTATAAAGATTTAGTACTAACAAAAAGTTTATACTAAAACAGTGAGTCTGAATAAAGGTCCTAGAAACAAACCCATCTATATATGGGAACTGGTTATAAGAGAGAAAGGGCATTGCAAACGAGTTGCAGAGATGGACTGTTGGATGCATGTGCTGTGGTATTTGCTAATCTAATATGGGGAAGGGAAAATAGAGATAAAACTGTGCCCTTATTCACAATATATGTCAAACATGGATTCAAGCCCTAAATGTGTAAAGCAAAATGTTACAACACTTAGAAATATATATATATACTGCTCACAAAAATTAGGTGATATTTCAAAATGAATATAAAGCAATTAAAAAAGCATTTGATTTTTTTTATTAAACAAGAACATCACAAAAGCAAATGACAAGTCAAAGAAAGTTGTTTGATTATGCAAATGAGATGCAAAACCAACATTTATTTCATTGGTGACAATGCACTATACAAAGGCCGAGAGTACTTTATTATTTTTAAAAAGACAACTGTGTGAAGCAAATAAATATGGATGATGGGTTCACTGGTGTCTTGTATTGTTTTTCTATATGTTTAAACATATCCACGTTTAAACATATCTCCACGTTCCCTGATCCCCTAATTTTTGTGAGCAGTAGAATGGTTCTAACACTGGGGAAAAAGTTATTCATATTTTTCTAACAAAAGATATAAAGTTAAAAAAACAAGCCTAATCTGGAATAAAATATGTGCCATCTAAATTTCTAACCAAAAATTTCTACCTTAAATATATAAAGAAACCCTATCTAGATTCAGTAAGAAAAAATATAAACAATCTATAAAACAATGCATAAAGATTATGAACAAAAAACTAGGAGGAGTCTGAGATATCCAATATGAAAATATGAGCAATCTTGACAATAAGAAAATACAAACTAAAGTGAAATACTATTCATACTCACAAAAATATGTTAACAACAAAAGTTAAAGAGGATATAGGAAAATAGAAATTCATGCTTCTGAAGAGAATACACTGATATAGCCACTTTAAAGAGCAATTTACAATGCTTAGTGTGATTGAAAAAAGCATATACAATCTCATGATTCTATTTCAAGGGAAAAATATACCTCTGTACACAGGAGACATCACTGGGTAACTAGAAAGAAAAGAGAAACAGACTAAATGTCCATCAAAAATACAAACCCTAACTATTTCAAAAGAGTAAAAATGGTTGTTCTAGAGCTGTATGTGCTAATATAATATTAAGTGTGAACAATAAGTTCCAGGAAGAAATGAAAGTATGATGCCAGTCATATAAATTTTAAATTTTACAAAATAACATGTTGTTTGGAAGTACATACATATTTGAGAAAAGTACAAATGTATACATTGGAATAATATAAAGCAACCTTCAGAGAGTGGTTATTTGTGGGTTTGAAGAGATGAAAAAAGGCATGGGGTAGCTGTTTATTCACAACTTTATTACTTTTAAAAAGACAACTGTGGGCCTGACCTCTGGTGGCGCAGTGGATAAAGCATCGACCTGGAAATGCTGAGGTCGCCGGTTCGAAACCCTGGGCTTCCCTGGTCAAGGCACATATGGGAGTTGGTGCTTCCAGCTCCTCCCCCCTTCTCTCTCTCTCTCTCACACTCTGTCTCTCTCTCGCCCTCTCTTTCTCCTCTCTAAAAATGAATAAATAAAAAAATTAAAAAAAATAAAAATAAAAAAATAAAAAGACAACTGTGTGAAGCAAATAAATATGGATGATGGATTCACTGGTGTCTTGTATTGTTTTTCTATATGTTTAAACTACTCTCTTATTTTTTTTAACTTAAATCTTTTAATGACTTCCTATTGCCTTTACGACACAGCTCTAGCTCCTTCTCAAACAAGCCCTTTCGTGATGTGGTCCCCACCTACCAGTCAACAACTGTCACTGTCCTCTCCTGCTAAACATCATGCTCCTTGCGGTACTTTCCATGGTGATAGCTTTCCCACGCAGAATTAGGATTCTGTCTTATATCAAAACTTTAGAGGACCTGATACAATAATTGCTTGTAGACATGTCCGTTGCTCCCCAACAAAATGTGAGCTTCTTGAGGACATTATCTGAATTTTCTCTCCCACCCAGTGTGCTTCATAGTGCTTTCATTTATTAGAAATTCAATAAATGGGATATATATATACACAGACATACAGATATCCATTGCTGAATGTCAGCCTTGTTTCCCACCAGCTCTTGGTTCTTAAAGAGAGGTTCTTGACGGGTAACATATTGGGCATAAACACTTGTCCAACCCTGGGGTACTGGGAGAGTTTGAGTGGCCTCTGTTATCTCCTCCTTCGTGCTCACTTATGTAGTTCTAGATTCCTAGTTTTCAAAGACTGGTGCTACCACGGACACTGTACCAGGACTCTCTTTGCCCCGCCCCCATTCCTGACCCACGCCCTCTATCTGCAGAAGTGTCCTCCTCCTCATCTGTCAGTGCAATTACCTACAGATCAAAATGAAAATACTTTTTGGAGATTTGCCCAAATCTAGGCACTTCCATATTTTCTTGCACATAATTCTAAAAACCATGGCATGGCTGAAAGGGTATAAGCTTTCAGTGAAAACATTTAAATTCTTATCTACCACTTACTGTGTGATTTAAAACATGTTTTTTAATCTCTCTGAATCTTACCTTTCTCTTCTCCTAAATCAGTAATAAATCTACCTCATCTACCTTGAAGGGTTGTTGTGAATTCTAAATGAAATGGCATAAAAGCACCTTATAAAGTCTCTCATCCATTGTGAGAACTCAATAAATTATATTCGTTCTTCCTTTCTCCTTAACTTTTTAACACCAGGATTTACAAAAGTATGAGTGGAACAACAACTGATTGCTATATTTGAAAAGAATGACCCTTTCCCAAATAGTAATAGAGCATTATCTTCAAATCTATCAATTTCCTGTAAGATAATATACATTCATGTGTATATCTCCTAGTTGCCTGACTGTGAGTTTCTGGAGGGCCGGATTTAAAAATCACTAATTCTCTAAGCCAAGTGAAGTTTTACATGTTACAGGCAATCAGTTATAATATTTTGATGGTTCACCCACCACTAATAAGATTTTAGTTCTATGTTATCACAATAGGGATAGTTTCAGGCTAACCATCTGCACTTTCTGAGACGACTTCTTTTAGAAGTCACACATCAGTGGAATGATTTGTTAGGACAAAGTGTTCAGAACATGGTTGTGGGACACTGTAAAGTCACCTGGCACATGAGACCTACTGCCGTACTAGTGGCCATGTTCCAATCAACTAACCCATCAGCCCAGATACCATCCAACTCCATAGAAGAACAACATTATTACTTTTGGAAAAGAGCTTATTTTTAGATATACCAGAGGTTAGATTTGAAATTTCAACCCAAGTCAAAAGGTGGCACAACGAAATATAAAAACAGCAAAAAGATATCCACCCCATGCTTATACAGACATAAATTTCTTGGCAAGATGTCTTTTAAAGCTCAATCCACACTAGGATGACTTAAAGAGATGCTGAGAATTTCATTCTCTCTCCTCCTACTCTGTTCTCTGTTATCCAAACAATTCCCATCGGATTCATCAACAGTACCTCCTGATTACGGTCAACCTCTCACAGATGTGAAGCTCACTGGTTTTATAGAGTCCGTGCTAAGTCAGCATTCTTCATTGTCTCTGACTACAAGAAGATTCCAGTTCAATTCCCATCCCTAAGCACCGGCAGAGCTATGTTTTTTTTTTGACATGTGTCTTATTATTTGAGCCAAAACTTCTTAGCACATGAGGGCTAAACTGGATTTTTCCACACCTGTTTCCATCTTTGGACATTAAAAAAAATTATGAGATCCTTTTCCTGAACATCTTTCATATTTTAAAAATAAGATAATTAGTCATTTCTTTCTGAAAATTAAGTACATGAGAAAATAAATTTGTATATTGAGAAGGTGAGTCCTAAGTACCTATTCCAAAGCAACTCAGAGGTATTTCCTATATTAAGCATATCATATTTAACTGTATATTCTTTAATTGTATGAGTTCTTATAAAAATATGGCCAGTCCATATTTTTAAAAAAATGTTTTAAGGTGGAGAGTTTTAGTGCTAATTATTATGTTTCAAAATTAGAATAGTGTTGAAGAGTAATATTCTCAAATGTGATGGAAGTATAACACTAGCTTTAATTATAATAAGATGTCTGTGAATGAATACTGTATGAGCTTCACTAAATGGTGTCCTTTTTCTGGACAATTGGATCAGTCAATGAAGAGAACTCCATTTGGTGGGGGGCCCACTAATGAGTCATTTGAGGCCAAACAACTTTATCTCAGTTAACAGAAATCCAGCTCAACTGTGGGCTCCACAATAAAATTACAAAAGTTTATTTCACAAAAATTGCATTAACACATCTATAGTTTTAACGAAGCATATTTATCCTTTGTGATATCATCAGAATAAATTCCATTTCATTACACAGGTAAGATAGCATTTTTTCAAGCAGCTGACTTTTGTTGCAATAACATTTTGCTAATCTAGCCACTGAATGGCACTTTGTTCAATTTTGGAGAAGCAAACATTTATTTAGTGTCTGATTACCAAATATCTGATATTTATTGAATACCTGATAATCACTAAAGTATTATAAACATGTATAGACCTTTTTAATTAAAGCCCTATTTAGAGAAAGTGTATTATAAATATATCCTGTTTTTCCAACAAAACTATGAGCTTTTAGGGAGTAAGATGAAGATGTATTTTATATTAATTATTTTTAATAATAACTATTACTACATAATACATACTAGAGGTTGAATTAATGTTGTTTTTACTGTTAATACACTTGTTCACTTATTCATTCAATGAACATTCATTGCCTGCTTGCCAAATGCTATAATACATGTACAGCACATTGTATGACACCTGGCAAGACAAGGGGTGCTCAGTAAGTGTCATGTTAGGTGGAGAAGTAATTCACTAGCCAGCCATGACCTGTATTA
The DNA here is from genome assembly GCF_036850995.1 of Saccopteryx leptura. Lineage (NCBI taxonomy): Eukaryota > Metazoa > Chordata > Mammalia > Chiroptera > Emballonuridae > Saccopteryx > Saccopteryx leptura. The sequence goes on along the minus strand of NC_089503.1, from coordinate 364,825,915 downwards.
AGCAACGAGCACATAATGGATGTGCTGGATTAGACAAGGGCCTCAAGGTTTGGGCTGTTCTTACTCAATGCTACTCTTGCTAAATGATAAAATGTAGTACAGTATTTTGTAGAGGCAACTGTATCCCATGAGCATGACCAGACCCAACTGGATATGTTTAGCCAACTGCAAAGAAGAAATCAACATGTAATTAACCAAATAGTACATATAAGCAATGGCTAAACCTCCCTTTCAGGATACAGAGCTTTGTATGTGAATCCTCTGTCTTATTTACCTACTTCAATAAGTAAAACTACTTAATGACAACTATGTCCTTTTTTTCCGTTTTTTTGTGTGTGGCAGAGACAGAGAGACGGACAGACAGACAGGAATGGAGAGAGGTGAGAAGCATCAATTATTCGTTGCGGTTCCTTAGTTGTCCATTGGTTGATTTCTCATATGTGCCTTGACCTGGGGGCTACAGCAGACCGAGTGACCCTTGCTCAAGCCAGCGACCTTGGGCTCAAGCTGGTGAGCCTTGCTCAAACCCAATGAGCCCGCACTCAAGCTGGCGACCTCGGGGTCTCAAACTAGGATCCTCCGCGTCCCAGTCTGACGCTCTATCCACAGCGCCACCACCTGGTTAGGCCTATGTCTTTTCTTGACTAGAACACTCCTTGAATTGGGTAACAGATGGAGAGAAACAGAGAACACAGCCTGGGGGAATCCCAGCAAATAACTAACAGGTTCAGCAGAGGGAACAAAGGGAACATGTATGTAAAAAATTTTAGGGAGTAAGATGAAGATATATTCTTAGAACCAATGTCTTAGTATCAATTTCTTAATATTACTGAATGTATCAGTGCTGTCTAAGCTTACTTGATGTCAACCTTACCTAAAGCTGTAGTTACTAAAGACTCAAGAAAAGCCATCAGCCATTTTATGCCTTATTTAGGAATGGTTCTGTATAACTAAGAAAAAATGGAATGCCACTGAAACAAATAATAGAGGAAGAGACACACAAGAAGTTGTCCATACTCTGCTTCAACCTGCCTAAGAACAGGAGACTTAACTTAAACCATCCATCTTTAGACACTTCTAACTGCTACAAGGTTTTTCCTGATAGTATCATAAATAATAGCTAGCTTTTACTGAGATACTACATGAACCAGGCAATGGATTAAGCAATTATATAACTTAGTTCTTTTAGTCCTACAAACCCATGAGGTAGCAATGATACCATTAGTTCTATTTTACAATAGCACAGTGAGGCTCTGAGAAATTTGAAGGAAGTTAGTCTCAGAAGCAGAACCAGAAATTTTAGCAAAGTCCCTCTAAGGCCATATGAACCCTGCTTTCTAATGTACAGTTCAGTGTGCTCTTGAGGCAAAAATCTACCTCTTGTTTAGTGATATTCTGCAGTTCTTCTTCGTGTTATTAAATTCACTAGTGTGTATTTATTCAACTCAATAGTTTTCTCAACTGTTGACATTTGGAGCCAGGTTCAGTATTTATTATGGGATCTGTCTTGTGAATTTTAGAATGTTTGTGGCACCCCAAGCCTCTACCCACTAGATACCCTTCCAGTTGTGAAAACAAAAAAATATATATATTCCTAGACATGACCTCAGGACTAAATCAACACCATTGGAAAGCACAGATTATATCAATACAGTTTGCCTCAAGGATTGGCAGTTAGAGGGCCTAAGCAAATGAAACTGTATTTGAACTTTGTCTTAGATTTCATAGTAGGAATCAACCACAACTTTCATAGTCCTTTGCCTCAAAAATAAGGCAATAAGGTAAAAAACATTAGTTTAAAATATGAAACAGTCTTGAATTTGTTGGTTAGCCTTTCGGTTTCAGACTTGACATAAACTTTACTCTTCCATTATTGATATTTCTGGAATTTTGCTTCTATTTCATAATTAAATGTCCCTAATATAGAACAGGTCAGCCTGACCAGGGGGTGGCAGAGTGGAAAGAGCATCATCCTAGGACACTGAGGACTCCGGTTCAAAATCCTGAGCTTGCCAGATTGAGCATGGGCTCACCAGCTTGAGCACAGGGTCACTGACTTGAGCGTGGGATCACAGACATGACCTCATGGTCATTGGCTTAAAGCCCAAGGTCACTGGCTTGAAGCCCAAGGTCACTGACTTAGCCGAAGCCCCCCAGGCAAGGCACATATAAGAAAGTGATCAATGAACAACAAAGGAGCCGCAACAAAAAACTGATGCTTCTCATATCTCTCCCTTCCTGTCTGTCTGTCCCTGTCTGTCTCTCTCTCACTTGCTAAAAAAAAAGAAAAAAAGAAATAGAACAGGTCATTAAAAAATATCTAAAAGCAAATTTTAAAAAACTACCACATTCAGTCTCCTGGCTTGTATTTGCCCTTTATTCTTTGGCCATGACAACAGAGTTATTTTAAAATTGAGTGTTTTCCTTCTATTTTATTCTGGTTTCACAGACAATTAATTGTAAAACATTATAATAATGTTGCCTGTGAGGATTTTTATTATACTTCACTCCCTCACATGATAATGGTGGTTTTATTTGTCAGGTTTCTTGACCCATACATCAGCAAAGCTATAGGATCCCATGGAGGTAATGAAACTGTTAGATAGTCTGAGTCTTAACACATTGAAAGAATATAATACAAGAGAGGAACTGCTTCTCTAGGGAATCAAGTTTAAGGCATATAATCCAACTCTGTGATAAAATGCAGGTTTCCCATTAGAAAACAAATCATTTAATTCACTTGAGTAGGATAGTATTAAAAGATAATTCATCTGGTTACATTTAAAGTTCAGAAAAAACTCATGTACAAAAAGATTCTTTGGCTTTCAGCCTAGAGGATTTTCGTGTAATTGTCAATCAGATATAGTTTCATTCATTTTAAGCTCATCTTCTTCAAGAGGGACTCCCAGGGAGATGCTGGGAGAATTTCATAGTGGCTCACACAAATCAGAATTCCCAGTTTCCGAAAAAGCTAAGCCTAATCTCATGATAATGTTGGCAATGATGAGTGAATGAACTAATTCTATAACCATTACTTTTCCCATCTTTTATATTTTTCTCTCATACCAAAGAAGTAAGAGGTCTCATGTAAGTGGTTCATACATTTTTTTTATTAAATGCTGCTGAGAAGGTATGTATTGAGGCTTAAAAATATATCCTCAGCCCTGGCCGGTTGGCTCGGCGGTAGAGCGTCGGCCTGGCGTGCGGGGGGACCCGGGTTTGATTCCCGGCCAGGGCACATAGGAGAAGCGCCCATTTGCTTCTCCACCCCCCACCCCTCCTCCTTCCTCTCTGTCTCTCTCTTCCCCTCCCGCAGCCAAGGCTCCATTGGAGCAAAGATGGCCCGGGCGCTGGGGATGGCTCCTTGGCCTCTGCCCCAAGCGCTCAAGTGGCTCTGTTCGCGCCACAGCGACACCCCGGAGGGGCAGAGCATCGCCCCCTGGTGGGCAGAGCGTCGCCCCTGGTGGGCGTGCCGGGTGGATCCTGGTCGGGCGCATGCGGGAGTCTGTCTGACTGTCTCTCCCCGTTTCCAGCTTCAGAAAAAAAAAGAAAAAAATAAAAAAAATAAATAAAAATTAAAAAAAAATAATATATATATATATATATATATATATATATATATATATATATATATATATATATATCCTCAGTCCGTTCAGAATAAAAAAGGCTTTTGCATCCTGGCCAGATAGCTCATTGTGTTGGAGCATCATCCCGATACACAAAGATTGCCAGTTCGATCTCTAGTCAGGGCACATATAGTAACAGACTGATGTTTCTGTCTTTCTCCCTCTCAAAACAATAAATAAATAAAAATAAACATTTGCAATACCTGGATAAGCTATGATTGGAACAGTCTCTTCTGGGAAAAACAGTAGTCCTGCCAATATTCCTTTCCATGAAAATCAAGTCTATCAGTTGTGTTTATCTAAAGAAAGGCTGATAGTGACTGACAGTAATATTGGTAGAAGTGAGGATGGTACCATGTTTTTTCCTATATTTTTTTGCTTATTTACTTATTGTCTTGATTTATCTTTCCCTTTCCACAAATGTCCTCTGTGAAGGCAATATGAAAAAAGGTCAGTACTTTTTTATTTCATATTTTTATTCATGCTTCATTTGGATGCTATAAACAATACTCTTCATTCTACAACATGCTTTGCAGAAATACAAAATTATTTGTTTTTCCAAATAACTACATAATTAAATTTTAAAAATAAACAATATGTGAAATTTTTCTAAGAATTTAGGTACTAGGTTGATGTCATTCTCTGTGTATGTTGGCACACAAAGTGCATTAAAATTTTCTGGAGGCCACCAATAAATGGTTTCTGATGATAAGTATAGTTAGTACATTAGTTTTTCACAGGTGAAAGAATACTTGGAATTTCAAAAACTATACAAATTTTTTAATCAGTGACAAACTATATTTGCATAATGCAGTCATGGTAAAGTACCTTGAAATCAAAGATGCTCAGGAATGTGATCTTATTAGCTATTGCCAAAGTACAAAATACACCATGGTTCCTCTTGACAATTGCCAAAAATGTTTCAACCCATAAAAACAAAGTTAATTAACATGCAATATATATTAAAATGTTTTCATTTTAATTGATTTTTCAACTATAAAGTATTAGATTACAATTTTGCATCATGTTTCTGTGCCTCTTAAGTCAGTTTCTGTTCCAGACTATTTCCAGGAATGCTGGATGATCTCCCAAAGAGCCTTGAGAAGTGTCTCCTTCTTGGGATGATGGCAGGTTTGTTTCCAGTACAAATGTTGGACATGTCTGCTAGCACCTTCCACATCAACCTCATGGGACTTGGAGAATAAGAGGGATGAATGCAATTATGAAGCTGATGCTTTCTGCTGTGTGGTGACTAATAAAATCCTTTGTCTCTAACCCAAAATTCTTTTGTCTGCCAGCTGAAAACTGTGGCCAACTATCCTGTTAGATTGTTAGAGTAAAGTCTCAGGCCCTTCACAGTTCTTGACATAAATGAAATAGATATATAATATATAATTGCTGTAGATGTTCAATGAAAAGGTCAAGTCACTATATATAACTGAACTCCATTATTTGTTAAGCAGATTTACAATCTTCTTTAGAAAAAGTATATATTACAGTCTACATTTTAATTAGACATAATTGAAACAAAAGTGATTATTTTAATATTTTCCATTCTGATATCTACGTACCTTATTTTAATATGTGACTTCTACTAAACAAGTCTCAAACTCTTTGGAACATGGTAGATATATACAAAAATCATATGTAAAAATCCCCCAAAAGGATTGTGTCTCTAGAATCAGTAGATATGTCTGAATCAAAACATAAAAATAGCCACTATAGAATATTGTTTTCCTGACATTATTCTATTTTACTAAATCCTCTACTGGAAAAAAAATACATCAATGTGAACAATTTGATGAAAATAATGACATATTAGATTTCATTTGGATAATTATGATGAAATATTGCAGACAGTATCCCATTCTATGTAACTCTATTATTTAAATGTATTTCATGGCCACTGGCTTATGGGTCAGTGGATAGGGTGTCAGCCCAGTGTATGAATGTCCCAGGTTTAATTCCTGCTCAGGCCACACAGAAGAAGTGACCATCTGCTTCTCCCCACCTCCCTCTCCCCTCTCTCTCCCTCTTCCCTTCATGCAGCCAGTGGCTCGATTGGTTCAAGCTTGGCCCTGGGGCACTGAGGAAAGCTCCATTGGAGTGCATCAGCCTCAGGTGCTAAAAATAGTTCAGTACTCAAGCATGGGCCCAAGATGGGGTTACTGGGTGGATCCTGGCCAGGGTACATGCAGGATTCTGCCTCACTATCTCCCTTGCACTCATCCAAAAAAATGTATTTAATGAAAAGTACAGCTTTAAATATCACAACTAGTGAAACAATCACTTCTAACTTTCTCAAAACTGAAAATGATGAAGAATAGCAAGACTCTTGAGTAAGATAGCATGTGATGTGAACTTTAACATTAAACAAATGCTTAAGTCAATAAACAGGGAAATGAAGACAAAATCCTAACCCCTCAAAAAAAATCAGAGATTTCCCTTTTCTCAAAATTCTAAAAACGATCACTCTAACCACTAACTTAGTTTAAACACCACTGACTCTTTCAAAGCCACAATTTAAATTTTCCTCCCACAAAACCCTTAAAATCTTCCATTTTCTTTTAACATCAAACAAGTTACAATAAGGCTTCCATTAAAGCAAACATCTTTCTCTGAACTAAACAGCTATTTCATTAAATCATTTTTGAGACCCTGAGCTACTAAGGAACTATCTAACCACTAGATCAGGGGTCAGGAACCTTTTTGGCTGAGAGAGCCATGAACACCACATATTTTAAAATATAATTTCATGAGAGGCATACAACGATTCGTGTACGTTACGCATTATCCAATAAAAATTTGGTGTTGTCCCGGAGGACAGCTGTGATTGGCTCCAGCCACCCGCAACCATGAACATGAGCAGTAGGAAATGAATGGATTGTAATACATGAGAATGTTTTATATTTTTAACATTATTATTTTTTTATTAAAGATTTGTCTGTGAGCCAGATGCAGCCATCAAAAGAGCCACATCCGCCTCGCTAGCCATAGGTTCCCGACCCCTGCACTATATCAATGATTTTCTTTTATTTTTTAAGTTATTTTTTAGATTTTATTTATTCACGTTGGGAGGGGGAGCAGGAAGCATTAATTTATATTTGCTTCCTGTATGTGCCTTGATCGGGGAAGCCCAGGATTTCACACTGGTGACCTCAGCATTCCAAGTTGACACTTTATCCACTGCGCCACCACAGGTCAGGCTAGCCCACTGGTTTTCAACCAGTGTGCCGCAGAATTTTTAAAACATGCAATACCTGACTATTTAGTCAGGAGCACTGATCTCTTTTTCCTTAGATTGTCAAATTTAAATAATGACAACCAACACAACAATAGTGGTCCAGTGTGAATAAATCAAAATTATACATATTTTTTTGTCATATTAGCAGATTTTTGGCTGTGCCATAGAATTTTAGTAATTAGTTTATGTGTGCCATGAGATGAAAAAGGTTGAAAATCACTGACTCAGAACACCTAATGCTTGCTGAGTGAGACAATGACTCAAACCTTCTGAAACACTTTACAGAATCTCATTTTTAGCGACTGCTACGGGTTCATCAGGAAAGAAACCTAAAAGCTTTAAGTAGCTACATTCTCTGCTCAAATACAGGGGAAACCTATACTTGCTAGAATGACAGCAACCAAAACCTACTCTGACAGCAAAGACCTGGCATTTGGCTGCCTACAGTGTGCCGCCTGGGTGAGCTTTCGCCTGTTCCTGGCTAAGGGAGGTGCTCTCTTCAGGTGCTCAATGAAAAGAACATAATACACATCATAAAAAAATCTGGTGATGGCTTCAGCACAAAAAGATCACTTTAAAGAAAAAGACTTGAAAAATCACAAGGATATGTCACGAATATGAACCACTGGAAAAAAATTGAAAATTTAAAATATATTCACTACTTTACTTTTTAAATATATTAATCATTTAACAGCATTTTCTCTTTCTAAGGTGTAAATTATTTAAAGTAGTTACAATCAGTATTACGCCTGTTATCTTGTGATCTCCTTATTTCATACTTCCTAAGAACTGAAAAATACTAAACACAATTCTTTAATGAATCCATACACATCAAATTTTACTTTTAAAGCCAACGTGAGAAGTGTTATTAAAGTTTAATTTTTTCACTAATAGAGAAATACTGAGGGTATCAAGCATAACGAATCCCCAACAGGGTAGCTTCTACAGTCAACTTTATACCAAGATAAACCACTGATTTCCTCCCCTTCCATGATGGAAACACCATACTATTCCTTTCTAGAAACTGGAAAGGTAACTCTTTTTTTTTTTTAAGGGTACTTTTTTTTTTTATTCATTTTAGAAAGGAGAGAGAGAGGGAGAGAGAGAGGAGAGAGAGAGAGAGAGAAGGGGGAAGGAGCAGGAAGCATCAACTCCCATATGTGCCTTGACCAGGCAAGCCCAGGGTTTCGAACCGGCAACCTCAGCATTTCCAGGTTGATGCTTTATCCACTGCGCCACCACAGGTCAGGCCAAGAACTCTTAATCAAATGTGTCCCTCTAGGATTCTATCGCCTATCTTCTAAAGGATTTTACTTTTCAGGACCTAAGTATTTATCCCTCTCCTTCATAATTCTCAAAGGAAAAGATAACTACCATGATTAAATGCTTTAACTGCTTTCTGAATTGAAACAGTATAAAATAAACCAGTTCCTCAATTATATTAAGGTTACCTGGCTTTTCAGGACAGAATTCCTTGGAAATGTTGGGAACACAACATACCCAAAATGTCAGACTTCTAGTCTAACTAGCAGGGCTGCTTTGAGTCACACTGTATTCAGAAAACCCCATTTTCCTAACTTAGTTTAACTTCAATTGTATTTGTGATGGTGTTCTTTGATTTGCTTTCTTTTATAAGACAATTTACTGATTGGTTTCTTTAGTATTACAGTTTATAAAAAAAATCAGATGTTCTTCACTTCTATGAAGAGCAGAATAAGGTGACAAAACTAAATTAGGCAGGGTTTTGAGTCAGAATGAGAATGTAACTTTGGATGAGAACATCAGACACAGAAAGGGGTCACTGAAAAAATTGGGAAACACTATGTGTGGAGACTTTTTTAATGATAAAAGTCTCATCTCTGTGGGATGACTTCCATTGAAGGAGCCCACAAACAGTTGATTAGACTTTGAATCACTCAAGTGTTTTCCCAAACCTATCATAACGACACAGAGGGTCTTCAAAGGAACTAAGAGAACAATTTTTTTTTAATAACTAAAAGTAGAATGCAGTTCCAGACTACCAAATCTCTGCAAGGCTGGTTTTGTGACCTTGACTCAGAGTCACTGGGATGTACCAGGAAACCACAATTTTTGGCAGATAAACATTTTATGTGCAAACACTTACCAGATGTGAAATTCATATGATCTATGCCGAGCAATAGAAATAAAAATGAACTTGCTGTGTGATTTGACATACCAGTTCATTCTGTGAGCCAGCAGGTAACGGGCCTGCTCTCATGGTTAGGCAGAGCCTTGGGGTATGAATCTCAAGCAAAGAAAATTCTTAAACCCTATCCCTACCCTCAATTAAAACAATCCCATATGCTTGTTAAGCCAGAAATTCGACCAAGAACACTGTCTTTCTTTACATTAAGAACCCTATCCCTGTTAAAATTGAAATGCCCTTGGGAGACATAAACAGTTATCAGTATCAGTTATATGTATTTGAGTATAAGCGAATTTCAAATCCTCTCTTGACAGCTGGTTTGATAAGAAGAATGCATGCAGCCTGGTTGGTTGCATTGTAAGAGAGTAGAAAAAGATCTTCTAGAAATAAAAGTTAATACATCAAGTACTAGTTTACTACTATTACTTGTCTAGTCATTCAATAATATTTATGGGCACCTACTATTTTTCAGTCAATGTGCTAAGCATGAGGAATGTAAGATGGCAGAGCTGGTTAATGGCCTTAAGAAACATAGGGTTCGGGAGAAGCAGTCAAGTCTGCAGTTACCACAGAAGAGCAGAGATGCTAACGGAGGTGTGCGCAAGGCACAAGCGGAGCTCGGAGCAACGAACACCCATATCCGCCTGGCAGAGCTCAGATGGGACAGTTTGCCAAGAGCAGGTCAAATCTGACCTGTGACTTGAAGGAAAACCAAGGATTTGTAGGTAACCTGGGGACAGGAAGATAGCACCTGATTTTGCCTGGAAACATTAAAGAGCAAGAAGTCTCAGTGAAACAGCATTTCTGAAAAAAAAAAGATTTCTAGAGTGAAGTACCTCTGGGGAGTAAGGAGGCAGTGTCTTAGTCGCTAGGGCTGCCGTGGAGGGCTGAAACAACAGCATTTATTTTCTCAACAGTCCTAGAGGCTGCAAGTCCAAGATTGGGGTGCCAGCATGGCACGTGTCTGGTAGGCGGGCCACCATCTTGCTGGTGGTGTCCTCGCTAGGGGTGTGTGTGTGTGTGTGTGTGTGTGTGTGTGTGTGTGTGTGTAGAGCTCCCTGGTGTCTCTTCTTATAAAAACCATTCATCCTATCAGCCAATGGTATCAGAACCCCATACTCCTAAAGAATCATTTAACCCTAATTATCACCTTATGAGGTTTTTACAAGTTCAGGCTTTAACCTAATTTGTTCCATTGTGGGCAGTCAGGGAAAAGAATTTCAAGGACAGGAAGGGTACTCAGGAAACAAACTTTGAAGAACCTTCTACATCAAGTGAAGAGGAATGGACTTTCAAAGCTCATTCTAGGATTCCACAGACGGACTGAAAACCGAGAATGGTATTCCAGCTCAGGGACAGGGAGCTCACTATGACAGCAAAAAGAAGAACGTTGCCAGGAAAACCGGGAAGACCCTGAGAGGCAGTGAGGGCCTGAGGTAGCACAGTGGAGTGAGGACAGAGCTGAGAGATCCAGCATTACATAAGCCAAGGAGGACTGATGAGATCTGTGGAGAGGGGAGAAAGGAGAACGAGCCCAGGCCTCTGGCTTAGGGGTCAGGCAGATGGCAATGACCTTCCCTGAAAGAACTCAGAAGGAAACCAAATTCATTGCTAGAGGATGGAGGAAAGGAAATAAAAAGCATCCCCGTTTTTAAAAACTGAGCATAAGCTTTACAGAAGGCATATGTACATATGGAATTATTTACTTGGCAGTAGACCATGTGCGCCCACTCTGTGCCAGGAATGGGGAACGGGGTGATGCAGCTGATACTAACCAGAGGGAGTGCATGTGGACTGTCCTCTGGCTTACTATGTGCTTTCGAGTGCCAAGGGCTGTGATTGTAGACCATTAAAACTCTTTGTAGTGAACGAAATTTAAACATCTAACAATACAAGAAGAGCTAAATAAATGCTGGTTCATCTATATGATGACGCATTGCAGAGGCATGACATTCATGAGTTCCAAGGATATTTAATGAGTTCGAAAAACAGTAAGAGAAAGAGCAAAACACAAAACTATATAGTTAACTGAGTAAAACGTTCTTTTCATAGAATGTCAAACAATTTTAGCTCCAAATAATAGTGTTACATATACATAATTTTTTCATTATGCTTTTCTATATTTTCCAAGTGTTTGTATAAAGAACACATATTGTTTTATAATCAGAAATAATAAACTTATTTTTAAACTTAAATATGTTTTTAGGAAAAGTTAATATTCCAAAAAAAGGCTCTCCGTGCCACTATCAGCAGAACACATAATTGAACTCTCCTCTACCACCAGGAGAATTAGCGTATTCCAAGTAGTAAATTAAAAAATTGTGCCTTGTAACAATAAAGTTTTATTTTTTCATTTACACCATGGGATGGCTAAGGGTTCTACTCCACATCCCTCTATTTGGGACCCATTCTAAGGAACATGGCCATTAGCCAGGCCAGAGGTATAGAGCTTCGGAAAGTCTCAAACAGAAACTAAATGCTCCAGTCCTGACTCATGTCAATTTCCACTGAATTTACTGGCCAGGTCTACCATGGGATTAGGAAATGTAAACTCATTGTGTACCTGAAATGTATTTGGCAAACAGAGCTACCCATACAACTATAAACTCATCACCCCCCAAAAAAAATTATGGTGGGGATTTTATGGCAGTGTTATTCAAACCGCAAACCATGACCCATTAATAGATTATAAAATCGATGTAGTGAGTCATGACCAGTGTTTCAACAGAATGGAAAGAGAAATGTCGGAACATAATGCAGCAAAGGTAAATGTTGATCATAAAACAATATTTGATACATCTATCACATAAATACAGATTTGTCACAGTGTAAACCAGGGGCAGTCAACCTTTTTATACCTATCGCCCACTTTTGTATCTCTGTTAGTAGTAAAATTTTCTAACCACCCACTGGTTCCACAGTAACGGTGGTTTATAAAGTAGGGAAGTAACTTTACTTTATAAAATATATAAAGCAGAGTTACAGCAAGTTAAAGCATATAATAGTAATTGCTTACCAAGTACTTTATGTCGGACTTTCGCTAAGTTTGGCAGAATAAATCTTTATAAAAAACTTACTATAGTTAAATCTATCTTTTTATTTATACTTTGGTTGCTCTTCTACCGCCCACCATGAAAGCTGGAATGCCCACTAGTGGGCGGTAGGGACCAGGTTGACTACCACTCATCTAAACTATTTTCTTGTGGGTGCTGTAAAAAAATCTTGAAAGTCATTGTTCTATGAAAGCCCCAACAAAACCAGATATATAGAAACATGGTTTTCAGACTGGCTCATCTTATCCAATGTCTTATGGCGACCAAGAGAGAGTCAGAAAAACACGGTCTCCCTCTGTAGTATCAATCTCAAAGAACTGAGTCCAGTTTTTACTCTTTATTTAATATAATGCTCTCTTAATAATAAATCAATTAAGAAATATTATAAAGTGACTCATATTTTTAGCATCTTACAAATACTGAGTTCACTTTTTATTTCTTCTAAAATTAAAAAAAAAAATTTTTTTTCTAAAATTCAAAAATTTAAGCTTCAAAAATCTTCTCCTTAATTCTACAGAGCCTCGTTTTATTGGTTTGTTAGGAATTTACACAGTTCTTATATTAATTTAAATCCTGGCTTCCTTGACCAAGATGAATGGTCCTTAATTGTTTTACTTTGTATTCCTGTTAACTTATAAAAACATTGTCATGGGTGAATTTTGTCTTGCTTATCTTCTGCTTTGATGTTTAAGGGAAGAATGCCTGTTTCAAAACTGCAAAATACCTATTGTATTTAACTCCTTGACCTAGACTTAATATTCCCAATATCCAATTTCTTCCTTTTTATCTGCAACTAAGAAAATACAAATTTGAAATATGCACCTTCTATTTGCTTGCTTGTGGGAAAAGTGCAATATTTATCAATTTAGTTTCAAATTCTTTTAGAGACCTTATCTTAACTCTGACTTTCTGTCATTTATGTGAAATGTTTATAAGTGCTTACTTAAACCTAAGTGTTTCAACCAAGTTCAATGCTTTCTACCCTTTCCCCAAACACACTGCCATGTTTTTCCCTACCTACCCTTTCAGAGCACTGCCCGTTCAAAAGCTAGTCTTTTGTTCCTATTGGGAAAATGCTAGCTAAACAGCCAGGAAAAACAAAATGCTTCATGGGGTACAATCTTCTTTTGCCTCCCAGATGGCCCCACTGCCACATACGAGGTATGCCAGAGAGGTTTCCTGAGGAAAAAGAGAGTCACTGTGAACTAATACAGCCAACCTACCATCCTGACATTCCAGGGAACCAAATAAAACCTGAATAACTGTTCAAAAGAATGGAAAATGAAAAGACCATCCTCAAAAATAAACTAGTGAGATATTTTTTTTTTTTTTCATTTTTCTGAAGCTGGAAACAGAGAGAGACAGTCAGACAGACTCCCGCATGCGCCCGACCGGGATCCACCCGGCACGCCCACCATGGGGCGGCGCTCTGCCCACCAGGGGGCGATGCTCTGCCCATCCTGGGCGTCGCCATATTGCGACCAGAGCCACTCTAGCGCCTGGGGCAGAGGCCACAGAGCCATCCCCAGCGCCCGGGCCCGGGCCATCTTTGCTCCGATGGAGCCTTGGCTGCGGGAGGGGAAGAGAGAGACAGAGAGGAAAGTGCGGCGGAGGGGTGGAGAAGCAAATGGGCGCTTCTCCTGTGTGCCCTGGCCGGGAATCGAACCCGGGTCCTCCGCACGCTAGGCCGACGCTCTACCGCTGAGCCAACCGGCCAGGGCCATTTTTTTTTTTTTTTTTTTTTTTTTTTAACCATCTAAAAGGAAGCTCTGGTATGAAAAAATGAACATCCTGCATTTGTTAATTAAGGAACCATTATAGTCAGTTCAGTAAGAATGAGTTGTTTAAAAGTGATGAGTCACAATATTCAGTTCCTTTCTGGCCTGTTCAGCTAGGTGTGGGGAAAAGAGGATTGTTCAGGCAGTTGGACCTCTCTGTCCCAGGGCCAGCAAGGCCACTAGGACACTGTAGGAATCAGGACAAGAATATAAGCCTGGCTGGACTTCAGTATCTCCTCTATAAACCAGGGGTGAGGAGACAGTTTATTCCCATAAATAATTTACCTAATTATTTCATTAAATTCAAGGTTATTAATTATCCCCTTAAAACAAATTTTAAAAACGATCATTTCTTTCCATTATTCCAAGCTGGATCTACTAGATCTAATACCTTATGAATTTTCCATTAAGTTAAAATTATATAATCAAAGTTATCATACTATGAACATTTCTACTGCATTCAAAAGCTCTAAAGACATGCACAATACTATCGTGATCGTTCTCTTTTCATGATAGTGTTTCTTTCTTATCACTAAGCTATCAGACAAAAAAAATAATTTTTTGAAAATACTCTTCCTTTTAAGCAAATGACAAGCACTACACAAATTCAACTGAATGCTTGAAGTATGGCTTTAAATTCTAACATGAGGGAGTTTCTTAAACTATTTACATTGTTTTCCCCGCAAAACACACACAAAAAGTTAGCAAATAAATACCAGAGTCAAGTTTAGATTATCTGTCAATTGGAATGGTGTGAGAGAACTTGTACAGATATTCTTAAATGGTGAAGATCAGGGGTGGGGGGGGGTTATGTACAATTGGGCATTGGAATGTATTTTATTCTTACATTTGAATAAAACTATGCTTGGCGCTCTAAAAGTGACAAGACTATTTCAAACTGAGTAAATAATGAAACTTTCTGAGGAAAAACCAATCCAAGAGAACTAGAAAACATTTGAGTTTGTATATATTTTGGTTCATACCTTGGCAAACGAGGACAGTGTGCAATGTTTAAAAAGATATATTTAAATCCCTACTCTATGAGGTTAGTGCAATAAAAAAAGAAAGAATTATAAGAGGTGAAATTGTAATTAAATATTTATAAAAATTCTTACAGAAAGGAACCCTAAAGAGGATTATGAGACACAAACTTAGGATATTACTATTATTATTATCATCAAATACATCTACAATGTAAAAAACTCATGAGGTAGAAACTCTCATGCCTCACTGCTCACGCTAAAGTTTGTTGGTTACCTTCTCTTATACAGATTTTCAGATTCAATAGTCTAAACAGAAACAGCTGCACTGGACAGACTTTCTTCATATTAGAAAACTGACATGTCGCTAGGAAGTGCCAAGTGCAGTCTTAGAATTACAATAGGTCAGACTTCATCCAAAAGAAGATGCTCGCATTTTTCTACATCATACAACTGAGTGTGGAAGAAATAGTAAACAAGATCCCTAAAGCCATAGTAACCAAGAGCCCAAGGGTGCAACTATGACTGTCTATATATATACTATTTGGTCAAAAATGTTCACTTCATAACGGAAGTAATAAAGCAGGCAACAAAATGACTTTTGTTCCTTTCTATAAATACAGATTGTTTTTGTTTGTTTGTTTGTTTGTTTGTTTGTTTGTTTTTAATAAGTGAGAGGCATGGAGGCAGAGAGACAGATTCCTGCATGCACTGGGACTGGGATCCCTGATGCTCTGCCCATCTGGTGCCTCTGCTTCATTGCTCGGCAACCAAGCTAATTTAGTGCCTAAGGCAAAGCCATGGAGCCATCCTTAGTGGCCAGCACGAATTTGCTGGAATCATTCAAGCCTTAGCTACAGAAAGGGAAGAGAGAGAGAGAAGTGAAGGGTTGGGGTGGAGAAGCAGATGGTCACTCTTCTTGTGTGCCCTGACCAGGAATCAAACCTTGTACTTCCACACGCTGGGCCAATGCTTTACCACTGAACCAACTGGCCAGGGCTACAGTTGCTTTAGAATACTGTCAGATTAACACTGAACATGATCCCTTCACAACTCAATGGCCTGCATTGCTGGGAAGGTCAGGAGAACAATATTACTCAGAGGTTGAAGAAAAAGTATTCTTAGAACAAGCAAAGAAAAAGTATCCTGACAGATACTTCTCAGGCTGAGCAGGAAGCAGTTTGTGCAAATTAGAACAGTGGCCTCTTGGACATGATGTAACTCTTTTCCATTTGTATCCGCGGGAAGCCATGATTGTGGGCTCTTAGACTGGTGTGGAAAAAAGTCTCAGGTAGATTCCCCACTAGCAAACCCTGAGAGAAACAGGAAACAGCCGTGTCCAGAAAGGCAAGACACTACCTAGTACATCGTCCAACTCCACGATTATTAGGAGCAAGCTGTAGTAAACAGGGAAAACATCCATATAATAGTAAACATGAAACTGCAAACACAGTTACCCAGTGACAACTGGCATCATGGAGGAAGTCCACGAACTCAACAAATATAGGAATGAACACCCCTATAAGGAGAGTTTATAACAGGGAAAAGACAATTAACTTAAATATAATTAATATATTCACAGATATATGTGAGAATAGTTGAAAAATAGCTAGATGGAAAATCGAGTTACAGGATTCTACCAGATTACAATGCAAAGGGACACAGAGTTTCCAAAATATTAAAGAAAAAAAGATTTTCAGAAGAAAGCAAAAGTAGAGGCTATGAAGAAATAATAAAAAGCTTTCCGAGCTAAGTAAAGATTTGAATCATTAGATTGAAAGGGTCTCATAAGTACCAAAATGATTGCATTTGGGGGAAAAAGGTCTCCTTCATACACATATTGGTGGCAAATCATAAGTCAAAGGATGAAGCAAAAAATCCTAAATCATTGTAAAGGCAGGAGGGGTAGGGGGAGAATTCCTAAAAAAAATAATAAATTCAGATTGTCTAGAGATTATCACAGAAGTGAACCTAAAACACAATGAATCAAAATCTTTAAAGTTCTAAAAGGAAAATATAGACTTAACCAAAAAACCATTCATCTATGAACACTTTGGTCATTTGAACATTAAAAAATCTCAAATGTTTGCTCTCTGTTCACTCTCTCCAAAAAAAATTACTAGATCAACAAAACTAAGCTAGCTGTAGAGTAGAAAATTGTTTTTAAATGAACAAAATTTGCCACCCTCCCCGAATGACATCTCCAAAATAAACTTCCATCTAGAATTATTACATTAAAAAGTTAATAACATTCTAGAAGTACATACAAGTTCTCAAACTGGGAGCTGGGTGGGCAGGGGGAGATGGAGGCCAGTGAACGTGACACAAATCATGTAAACAGAATAAGTAAGTGATCTCAAAGACGGGTGACTGGATACAAGCTAGCTAATAGAAAATTTAAATTTCAACTGATATATAGAAATATAATGGTAACTATTATTATGTAAATAGGAATAAATTTTCCAGAGATAACTGGTAAGAAAAAACAATGAAGCAAACTTAATTCCAAACAAAGTCAGAAAAACTAATTGTAATAATTATAATAAAAAACAAAAAAGCATGATAAAAAAGAAATCCAAATGAAATGCAAAAAAAAAAAAATGAGTTTCAATATATTAAGCAATTATAATAAAGTTTAATGGGTTCAATTTGCTAGTTAGAATTTATAGAAATGGCCCTGGCCGGTTGGCTCAGCAGTAGAGCATAGGCCTGGCGTGCGGGGGACCCGGGTTCGATTCCCGGCCAGGGCACATAGGAGAAGCGCCCCTTCCTCTCTGTCTCTCTCTTCCCCTTCCGCAGCCAAGGCTCCATTGGAGCAAAGATGGCCCGGGCGCTGGGGATGGCTCCTTGGCGTCTGCCCCAGGCGCTAGAGTGGCTCTGGTCTTGGCAGAGCGACGCCCCGGAGGTGCAGAGCATCGTCCCCTGGTGGGCGTGTCGGGTGGATCCCGGTCCAGCGCATGCGGGAGTCTGTCTGACTGTCTCTCCCCGTTTCCAGCTTCAGAAAAATACAAAAAAAAAAAAAAAAAGTATTTATAGAAATTTTATATTTTGGTTGTTTGTTCTTTTTAAGTCCACCTATATATATGCTGTTTAAAATAAAAAAATGACCTAAAACACTTGTTAAATGACAAGAATAAATTATACCAAACTGACCTGTACTTCTTTGATGGGAGTACTAGGCTGATGTTAGAATATCATGCTCAGGATATTTCAATAAGGAAAACAGGTAAATGTAAGCTTAATTTAAAACTAATTAAATGGCTTCACTGTTACCCAGTGAAGAGTAACACCTATGCCAACCTAGTAGGAAGTTTCTAGTGCTGTTTTAGAATTCTGCCATTCACCCTGTTGACTTAATTAGTTACAGGGGGTCCTTGTGATATGACATAGTTCTGTACCTACAACAGTGATGTAACCCAAATTTTGGTGTATGTCAAAACACACCCTAGCCTAAGTCATTCACCTATCCTAACACAGTTGTAAAATCATAACAGGCATCCCCAAACTATGGCCCGCGAACCGCATCCGGCCCCCTGAGGCCATTTATCCTGCCCCTCCCCTGCACTTCCGGAAGGGGCGCTTCTTTCATTGGTGGTCAGTGAGAGGAGCACTCTATGTGGCGGCCCTCCAATGGTCTGAGGGACAATGAACTGGCCCCTTGTGTAAAAAGTTTGGGGACCCCTGATCATAAAAACACAACTAAGCCATGGAAAAAGAATACTACGTATTCTTCCACTGCGTGCAACCAAACTAGTTCGCCCGCATAGTCCGTAAGTACAATGCTAACGGTGTAAGCCAAACACTCACGTCTTAGCTTTTTAAAGTTTATTTGTTCGTAAACTCGAAACGTCATTTTCGAGACTGTCATAACCCGAGGACTCCCTGTATTTGTAATTTGGCTGAGGGCAATGATGAACTGCAAATCAATTTCCAGACAAAGCTAAACTAAGAAAGATTTCTAACTAAATGAAAGACTTTGGATTTAACAGATCTCACCTGGGTAAATAATGGACCAACTGCAAGAAAACAAAATTTAAAAGAAACACAGAAAAATCCTCGAAGCCAAAATCTGGATTGCAGAATGCTCAATAGGAATCAGCTGGCTTAATAGCAAGAGGTCTAAGTAGACTGAAAGGTCTTAGCTAATGGTGAACTGCAGTCATTAGTGCGAAATGGCTGCCAACAATTTGTTTGGTCTTCGGCTACAAGTGAGAAAGAGAACAGCACTGCACACGTTCTATTCAGCAACCAGTGGTCAGAGGGAATCAAAATTCAGCGTGACCAGGGAAGGCTGACCAGACTGGAGAAGTAATTCCAAATCATTGCAAAAGAGAAGCGGTTTTAGAATATGATGCTTCACTTGTCTTCAAATACTGGGAAGACTGTCATGTGGAAAAGAAATCAACTTGTCCCTGTCACTCCAAGAATACAGAGTTAGGATCAATGCCTAGAAACTCCAGAGAGGAAGTTTTCAGTTTAATTCAAGGAAAAGGGTTTTAATAAATGGGAATGCCCCTAAAACTTAAAGTGACCCATCATTAAATGTGTTTGGCATTGGGAAATTTGCTCATTAGATATGCTAGAGAGAGGTTACAGCATCAAGTATTGTTGGTATAAACAACATTTGGATTGCAAACAGTAATTATTTGTGGGATAACTTCCAGCCCTATGATTTATGTTGACTACAGTGTGTATCTAAACTGAACCATTTGTTCAAACTGAACGATGCATCAAGAAGCAGGTTCAAGGCCCTGGCCAGCTGGCTTAGTAGTAGAGCATCAGCCTGGTGTGTGGATGTCCTAGGTTCGATTCCCGGTCAGGGCACACAGGAGAAGCACCCATCTGCTTCTCCACCCCTCCCCCTTTCGCTTCGCGCGTACTCTCTCTCTCTCTCTCTCTCTCTAGTGTTGTGACTGTAAATGGCAAAAAGCCATTGTAAATTTGAGGCTTAGCAAAAGGCTAAGTTCTCCCCCCTTCACCTCCATATTGGCTATGATGCTGAGATGCTGAGTATTTGCCCCCACTTCACTTGTTTGCTTAAGTTTCTGGAAGCAACTTACATGCCCCTCCTCTCACTCTTTGTTTGTTCAGACATTGACTGATTTCACTTATGCATGGTGGGGGGATTCCTGTTTATGCCTTAAGAGAGTTCCTGTTTTTGCCTCAGATGTGTAACTTTGTATCAAGGACTTCCTTGATTTGCATATAGCTATATAATAAAGCAAACTGGGGCTATGGGGCACTCCGATATTGCCATCAGCATAGAAGAGGCCTCCTGATCCCATCCTTTTGCTTAATGAGTTTGGTTTCTTAATTCCACACAGTTCTCACTCAAGACCCAGAATTACAAACCGTGCTGGTCCGCGGCACTCTTGCTCTCTCTTCTCCTCCCTACAACCATGGCTCAATTAGAGCAAGTTGGCCCTGGGTGCTGAGGATGGCTTCATGGCCTCCGCCCCAGGCACTAAAAAATGGCTCCAGTTGCAACAGAGCAAGGGCCCCAGATGTGCAAACATTACTCCCTAATGGGCTTGCCTGGTGGATCCCAGTCAGGGGGCATGCAGGAGTTCGTCTCTGCCTCCCCTCCTCTCACTAAATAAAAAAAAATAAAAAGAAGCAGGTTTAAGCCCCACCTCCTCTATGAAACAAATTATAACAAAAACTGACAATATCTCCATTATTAGACCATTTGAAGCTCAATGACAGTCTTATTTTGCTTCTTAAAAATTATATTTAAGCCTAACAGGTGGTGGTGCAGAGGACGGAGTGTTGGACTGGGACCAGAGGACCCTGTTTAGAAACCCTGAGGTCACCAGCTTGAGCACAGGCTCATCCGGCTTAAGCAAGGGTTCACCAGCTTGAACTGGCTTGATCATGGGATCATAGACATGACCCCATGGTTGCTGGCTTGAGCCCAAAAGTCACTGGCTTGAGCTCAAGGTTGTGGCTTGAGCAAGGGGTTACTCGATCTGCTGTAGCCTCCCAGTCAAGGCACATATGAGAAAGCAATCACTGAACAACTAAAGAGCTGCAACAAAGAGTTGATGCTTCTCATCTCTCTCCCTTCCTGTCTGTCTGTTCCTGTCTGTCCCTATCTGGCCCTCTCTCTGACTTTCTGTCTCTGTCAAAAAAAATTATATTTAAAATAGTCCATCCCCCAACTGTGTCACAAGCAACCTGGAATCATGGAACCTTAATCTACAGTAAATCTCTAAGTTACAAACATCTAAATTATGTACAACTCATACAAATGGAGCGCCATAAGGGCTATTGGTAATCGACTGCAGCTGGACATCAGTGAAAATGATATCATAGAGTTACTGAACTCCCATGCAAATAACTAACCAATGAAGACCTTATGGAACTAGAGCAGCACACAAGAGCATATAGGGAAGAAAACAGGGACCTAGAAACTCCAGAACCAAACAAGTTTTCTACAAAAGAGTTAGCTGATGCAGGAATGGGAAAGTTAAAGGAGCAAGATCCTGATACAGAAAGGTTCACCAGTGTACCGTACAGTTACCGAAGGCCTAAGATGCTACACGGCCATTTTTGAGGAAAAGAAAAGCTCTGTGAATACCTCCCCTGATGCTACTTCAGAAAACTGACTCTAAAAGCAGAATCAAACCCTGACTCTCTAACTAACTCCAATCCTATCCTCTCCAACAAGTCCATCATCTTCTGCATCATCCCAGATTGTTTAAGGTCATATTTGATAATGTTTAAGTATTTATATGCACAGAAAAATAAAAATAAATACTATGTTAAGACAAACACCTAAGTTGCATCTAATAGGTAAATGTACCTGTTCCAATTACATACAAATTCAACTTAAGAACAAACCTACAGAACCTATGTTGTTTGTAACATGGGGCTGCCTATACTAGGCATCCTGACAGCCACTGAAATTAAACATACTTGGCTCATCCCTTCTCTTGTTTTCTTTGTTTTGTTTTCTTTTGCTTTCATATAGCACATATTCAGTGTTTTTATAATTACCCATATATCAAGGTTATGAAAGTGATGAAATACTCATTAATGGCTTCCTTGGAAGTTCCTGTGTCCCCTATCCCCAATCCTGTGATGTATCAAAATCCCTGTATTTTTCTATTGAAAACTTCCCAACTCTCTAATGAGAATAATGGTTGCAGAAACTGAAACCCATTCCTGCAACTTTTACAGATAATCAGATGTGCCTTCTTCCTTCCCCTTTTCACCATAGGACACACCACAGGATGGCCCTGAGAAAAGACAAATGCCAGAAGGAAAGAAACTGACATTCTCCAGAGTGTCGGGTAATAGTAGCAAAGTCTTGTGGTCTCAAGAAGCAGGCGACATCTCCTCTGCATGGAAGTCTGGAAAGATTGAAGCTCTGTATAAGTGGATTCCTTGAAAACAGCTTAGCATAAAATAGGTTGGCCTTGTCTAATGATTGGCAATACTTAAACAATAAAAGAAAGGAAAAGGAAAAAAATTTCTTGGGCTAACTTTATTATAAATGGAAGAGGAATGAACATGCACACAATTATCTTTTAATTTAAGTCATTAGTACTCAAATCAAGTTTAAAAACATGAAATTATAACTGATTTTCAAGATTTATATAGGCTGACTTAGGCCCAACGCTCAAAACCATGGCAGGTTACTAGAGAGAAATTTGGAATACATCTTGACAGCCATATCCAAGATAATATAGAAACATTTAAAATATACAAACGCATTGCGTTACTCAGGTTTAACATTTAATAATGTAATAGATCTGGCCAAAAAATATCCAATCTGAAATTACACTATCCACCTAAAAGTTAAAAGTATTTAGAGCCACAGTTACGAAAGCGCAGATGCACAAATGACTCTTAACTATCCTATATGGGTAACTGTCTAGACATTCATTTAACTTACTCATTTAGAATGAGTCCAAGATCAAAAAATATTCCCACTTTTTTCAGAGTTCTGATATCTATTGTCTAAAAAGGATTGATTTTGATTATCCCAAAGCCTCCTTAACTTCTGTCAAGCCTCAGTTCATTTCATCATGGCTTTTTGTTTTATTTTGTTTTAGCTTAATAGAAGACATGCTTAGCCTAAATATTTTGACAAAACTTAAACTGATATACATTATATATATGGAAATCATCATGGTTCTAAGGAGAACACAGATATAACCACAACCCCTAATAATAAACCTTCAGACTAGAAGGTATGAGACAATTAACATATGAACAACCACAACTTCCTCAAGTCATTCTACCCTAAGCAGCAATGGAACGGGATTAGGAGCTTGTGGTATGACATCCAAGCATCTATGGGGAAATTTGCTAAGCAACTGTTAGTCCTTGAAGACAGGAACCGTGTTTATTTACTTCTGCATCCCTAGGATCTAGTTTAACTATAGAAAGAGCTGAAATACTTGCTGAATGGTTGAATGAATGTATGCTTATACAGAGGCACCCTAGTCCAAGAGATAGCAACTGAAGAAGCAAAAGGATACTGAAACCGAGAGCTGCGTCAGACCTGAGAAAAGCTATCTTCTGATTTTTGTAAAGCCCTGATATTAGTTATCTGTGGCCCTCGCCAAAGAGAGCTCTACAATTGCTAAATACAGGAGCTCGTGACAAGCCATCTTCAGCTATAAGCAAGAATTGAGGATACCCTCAATGCCATCAACAGCCATGACCTTCTGGGACTGAGCCATAGGGTAAAGGATGACAGCCACTCAGACTCCAGAATCAACACTAATAGTTACAAGGAGTGAGTCTCAAAGCCTCTGTTATTGCTGCTATTGCCTTGCCAGCTTCAGGAGACCCCTCTCTGCGCTGGAAATTTCTTCTCCCCCAGCACAGCATGGGTAATGGCGAAAACCTGGATCTGCCTCTCCTCCCTGCTAGGCTCTCTGCTCAAGTGTTTATTTGCATTACCCCATTTAACCTTACTGACCACTCTATGAACTAGGTCCTATGATCCTCAATTAACAATGGACAAATTAAGCTTTAAAAGATTAAATGCCAGGCCCTGGCCGCTTGCCTCAGTGGTAGAGCATTGGCCTACCATGTCAAAGTCCTGGGTTCAATTCCCAGTCAGGACACACAGGAGAAGCACTATCTGCTTCTCCACCCCTTTCCCTTCTCCCTCTCTCTTCACCTCCCACAGGCATGGCTCGAATGGTTTGAGCAAGTTGGCCTTGGGCGCTGAGGATGGCACCATGGCCTCATCTCAGGCACTAAAATAGCTTGGTTGCTGAGCAACAAAGCAGTGGCCCCAGATGGGCAGAACACCAGCCCCAGACAGGGGTTGAGAGGTGGATCCCAGTCAGAGCACATGCAAGAGTCTCTCTTTCTGCCTCCCTGCCTCTCATTTGATAAAAAAAAAATCAAAATAAAAATAAACCAGAAAGATTAAATATCATGTCCAGGGACATACAGGTGCTAAGTGTAAGGGCCACGACTGTGCAATACCTATGATTTTAGCTAATATCTTATATGGCCTCAGAGTAGTAGAGCACATGATATTCTTTCACATTCACAAGAAGTAATAAACTAATTTTTCTGCTTTAAAAAATTTTTTGTCATTTTAGCCAGATTTTACTATCTGTACTTAGTTTGTGTGGTATTTCAAAGTACATCTGGCATAATATGTACTTTATGAGCAAATTAATCACACTAAACATCATTTCCTCTCATTTGTGTGGGAATTTAAAATTATAATTTCAAATGTTTCTATCTACAAGGCATGTCGTTATACATTCATTTTGTAGTATAAACGTAATATATGTATATTTTAAAATAAACAAAAGCAGAAAAGAGAATATCTATCATTATGCAACCCAAACACAACTGTTAGCATTTTGAGAAACATATAATTTAGAGCTCAAAAATATAATTTGATTACTCATATAAACATGATTTCCCTCACAAAACCCATAATTCAGAATCAGAAACAAAAATTTTTTTCAAGTGTTAAAAAGACCAGTGAACATTATTTATGTAATTCCCACATGGAAGCCAAAGAAAAAATGTGTTTAGGCATCATTAAAATGGTCTGGAAATAAAAAGAGCTGTTATTTTCTCATTCCTCACTCACAGTAACATCCATCTTCAGCGCACATTCAAGAAGTATGTTAACAGCAATTTTAGGAATGCATTCTCCATTCCTCAATAGACTGATTTCCTAAAGGTTACTACTCCACAGTGACTTCAACTCTATACACAGGTGCTCTAAGCTGCAATTCTTTATATGTTCCATGATGGTCTCAAAGGGTGCTTTCAACCAAGACGAAGATAAGTATCAAACAGCAAAATGAAGGAAGACTTGACAGTCACACCTGCTAGCTCTCCCTTACCACAGGCTTTTCTAAACTACCAGCTTTTCAGCAAGTTGGTGGTGGGCTGGGATGAGAAACCAGGTTCTCCATTTCCTGGTCCAGATCCTTCTTGAAAATAACGAGAGCACCTGTTTATTCAGCACTTGGCATATAACTATTATTACTATTATTTACACGGTTGTATAGAAATCACACATAACGTGGACTGGAGGTACCTACCTGCTCACACTACACACTCACATGTTTGCTTTCACTAAATATACAGGAATTCGCATTAGCCTCCGTGGGCCTCCACTGGCTGTCATGAGCTCTGCATCCCACTGGCTCTTTCCATCCCTGCTCCTACCTTGTTCCAAAGGGACCCGAGTAGGGACTCTGCCTACACCATTCTGGTTAAGGCAGTTACCATGTCATCCCTGCTCCCCACAGCTGTTATTTCACGCTCATTTCAAACCTTAGTCCAGAAGTTCTAGGTAACTAATGATTTGATCAGGTTGAGAAAAGTAAAGGCACTTTGCTTTTGAAAGAGAAATGAATGTTGAATGTTGAAAAGGCAGACTGCCCAAGGGGAAGTGTAACTTTCTCCAGGGCGGTAGTGCAGTTGCCTCCATTCCCAGGACCTGGGGTGTTTACTTTCTCATAACCTCTCCGCTTCTTGCCAGGATATACCCTCAAACCACACACGGCCCTTTCCGCAGATTGAACCATGGCATTATGTCAAATGAGAATCAAACATGGTGTGAGAAGAAACTAAGTGACACATCACGCGATGCTTGTAGATTTTTTCTAAATTTAAATGACAACTATTTTCACCTTTTGCATTTTTTCACTTAAGATATTTATAAAACATTCTTATTTTTATATAATAAATAAAAGGGCATTTTCCATTTAAAAAATTTTCCAATTGGCTATCAATAGAACAACTAAACAGAACTTAGCAACTTCTCTGAGTCCTCCTAGGATAGCCAAGCATTTGGTAAGCACTTAATCACTATTTGATGAATGGCTGAACCCTTACAGAGAATGTTTTTCCCTGTCTTATCTTTAATATACTATCTATTCAGGGTACTAATAGGGAACACTTGTTTACCCAAAATCCATGAGATGAAATCAAACTCTCTCTTCCTAATAAAGTAGCAAAATTCATGTGGAAAAAGTTTTAGAATTTTTAAAAGTATATATTTCTTTTTTTAATTTTTATTTATTGACTTGAGAAAGACAGAAAGATTTATTTGTTGTTCCAATTATTTATACATTCATTGATTCTTGTATGTGCCCTGACCAAGAATAGAATGGGCAGCCTCGGCATGTTGGGATGATGCTCTAACCAACTGAGCTAGCCAGCCAGAGCCAAAAGTATATATTTCAATAAGTTGTTTCAAACATTGAGTCACCTATGAATTTGAAAGTTACCATAAAAATATAATGCACAGCCTGACCAGGCGGTGGCACAATGGATAGAGCATCTGACTAGGACACAGAAGACCCAGATTTGAAACCCCGAGGTCGCTGGCTTGAGCACAGCTCACCAGCTTAAACCCAAGGTCACTGGTTTAAGCAAGGGGTCACTCTCTCTGCTGTAATCCCCACCCCCTGCCTGTCAAGGCACATGAGAAAGCAATCAATGAACAACTAAGGTGCCGCAATGAAGAATTGATGCTTCTCATCTCTCCCTTCCTGTCTGTCTGTCTGTATCTGTCCCTCCCTCTGTCTCTGTCTCACATACACACACACACAGACACACACACACAAAATATATATAATGCATATTTTTCTGAGTGTTTTTATTTATCCCTGTTATATAATAAAACTTTTAAAACCAGTTTTTAAAGAACATTCTTAGCAGAACAAACTTTCTATAAAGTTCAAACTTCACTAGAATGTCTTTTTTACTTTAAATTTTAAAAAGGAAAATTTTTTGGTCCCCAATCTTTTCTTATTCACACCAATTACTGTAAAAACAAATAGTTAAAAGGTAACATAACACTGCAATCATGAGTAAATTGACCTAGATCAAAACAAGACAAGTCAAAAAACTAAACACTGAATCAAACACAAGCAACTGGCAGGATTCCCAGAAGGTCACCAAACTTGGACTTGAGACAACTGTCAATGTTTCCAAACAGATCTCCTGAGTTTGTCATTAGTGACAATCAAAATGTCAAAGAAACAACAAAGATCTAAAAAACTAAACTAAATCTTTCGAAAAAACAAACTAGTGGAAAAGATTGCCCTTTTCACAAGTAATATCTGTGGATTAATTTTCTTGTCATTGTGAATATATTGTTTTCTGCGGTTTTTCATTAAGGAAGGCTTTTAAATAAATAACGCTGAAATAAGTCAAACTGGGTTAAATGGGACAAGAAGACCTATAGTATTCCAAAAACATTCTCCCATGTCAAATTACCCAATTTATCAGAAAGCAAGGTAGTTAAATAAAAAATGCAGAGCTGAAGACAGGAAAGTACTCAGGGCCACCACTAGCTATTCATGAGCCCTTAGTCAAGATAAATGTCTCCATTTTTCTTACATATTAAACAAATTCCAATTCCCCTTAACTGTTCTAAAAAGTCTATGAGTTCATGGGAATCCTATGGATGTAGTTAGTAGGCCTCTCTTTATAAGGACATAATTACTTTATTCATTTACAAAATAAATTAATCAAACTGATTGCTTTTAATCAGCTTGGAATCAACATTCTAAAATACTATTCCCACTGACTCCTAATGTGTGGTCTCTGGCCTGCAGCAGCAGTATCTGGGAATTTTTATAAATGTTCAGAATGTTGTATTCGTTTCTGAGAAACTTAAAGTACTTTATATACTCTGAAACAAATTCCACCCACTAGATAAAACAGAAAAAAATTAAATGAACATAATGTACATTACTATACTTTTTTAGGGTCCAATTGTCAGAGGTGAAAACAGAAGAGAGCTTTAGCTTAAACCATTTGGTAATGTTTAAGGTAAAATAATAGCAAATTCTTACTAAGCATTTACTATATGCCAGGCACTGTTTAAAAAAAAAAACAAAAAAAAAACAAAAAAAAACCCTTCATATGTATCAATTCACTCCTTAGAACAATCCAGTTGAAGTAGGTACCTTGACCCCATTTTTACTAATTAGAACACAGAAGCAAAAAAAAGTATGTGTAACATCCAAGTTCAAACAACTAGTAAGTCAAAGAGTCAGGATCCAGTTTAGGCAGTCTGGCTGAAGGAACTGTATCTTTATTCTTTTCTCTTTTTTCTCTTTTTTTTTTTTAGGTGAGATAAGGGGAGATAGTGAGGCAGACTCCCACATATGCCCCAACTGGGATCCACTAGGCAACCCCATCAGGGGCCAATGCTCCAGTACTAAGCTATTTGTAGCACTTGAGGCTTATGTGCTAAGACCAACCGAGCTATTCTCAGCATTCGGGGCCACACTCTAACCAATTGAGTCACTGGCGGCAGGAGGAAAAGAGGGAGAGAAGGAGAGGGAGGGGAAGAGGTAGAGGGAGGGGGAGAGGGAGGAGGAGGGAGAGAGAAGGAAAGGGAGAGGGAGTTAGGGGGAGAGAGAAGAAGTTAGGGGGAGAAAGAGGGAGTTAGGGGGAGAGAAGCAGGTGGTTGCTTCTCCTGTGTGCCCTGACTGGGAATCAAACACGGGCATCCATACTCTGGGCCAACACTATATCAACTGAGTCACAGGCCAGGGCCAAGACTGTATCTTTAATCATAAGGCAGAAGTTGAGGAACTTGGCCTCTGTGGCTAATTCTCTTTGTCTGAGACTGGACCACCTGCCAGAAATAAACATTTCAATGTTGTTTTCACAAAAATGATAATGAATCAAACTAAAGAATTTACAATTGCATGCTGAGTAATATAATCTAAAAACAATAAATACAAAATAAAAACATGTATCCATTTTCTGTGATGTATTTACTCATAAGACTTTCAAGATGGGACTTGATAAAAAAACAATCCTCTCTGAAATAAATAGGGCCCACAAAAAGAACCTAAATGAATGCCAGGTAACTCTCATCAAAAATTTCCTAAGAGAGCCAGGTTATGTAATTGTATGCAGTTAAGCTAACTTCTCTATGATCACCTCTGCTCTGGGCCTTATGCCTATAAATGGAGAATTATAAAATTACTGCGGGGCCCTGCAATATTGATCATTCCTAATTGGCCACATCCTGTCACTGAATTGCGACATCACAGACTCTCTTAGCTTTTCAAATTATCCAGAACTCTCCTGTGAGTACTGAGAGTTGTATAGGCTTCCACATAGCTTCATTTTTCCCTTCTAGAGATGTACATCTGATCTTTCCTTTTTATTGCCACACATCTCCTCATATCATACACAATGAGCCAAACAAAACACCCTACTAACATTAAATTGTAATTACATTTCATTTAATAACACTGAATTTTAATTCAACTCAATTTAATAACATTAAATTGTAATTTCAAAAGTATCCTAATAGGCCCCGGCAGGTTGGCTCAGTGGACAGAGTGTTGGCCTGGCCTGTGGACATCCTGGGGATCGATTCCTGGTCAGGGCACGCAGGAGAAGTGATCATCTGCTTCTCTCCCCTCTCTCCTTCACGCAGCCAGTGGCTCAATTGGTTTGAGCGTTGGCCTGGGTTGCTCAGGATAGCTCATTGGTCTGACCTGAGCCTCAGGCGCTAAAGAGAGCTCCATACTCGGAGTTGACGCATGGATCCCTATCGGGGCACAGACAGGAGTCTATCTCACTATCTCCTCTAACTTAAAAACAAAACAAAAATAAATAAATAAATAAATAAATAAATATTTAAAGTATCCTAATAAAGACCTGATTTCCTGAACGGAGGAGTCACTAAAATGCTTATATGCTGGAACTTGGGTTATGTTTAGTCTTCTAGAAGTCACACAGGATTGATTAAAGGCAGAGTCTGACCTCTTGTATTTGAAGTGCAAATCAAAACTACAATGAGGTACCTCCTCACACCTGTTAGAATGGCTTCTCTCAACAAGACAAGTAATAACAAGCGTTGAAGTGGTTGTGGAGAAAAAAAGAACCCTCATTGACTGCTGATGGGAATGTAAACTGAAACAGCCACTATGGAAAACAGTAAGGTAACTCAAAAGATTAAGAATAGAATTACCATATGACCCATCATCCCCTTTCTGGGTTTCTACCTGAATAATATGAAAACACTTGTAAACATATATGCATCCCTATGTTCACTACAGCCCTACTCATGGAGGGCCAAGACAAGGAAACAACCAAAGTGCCCTTTGAGAGATGATCAGATAAAGATGTAGTACATATATACAATGAAATACTACTCAGCCATAAGAAAAGATGAAATACTGCCATTTGTGACAACATGGATAGATCTTGAGAATAGCTTGCTAAGCTAAAGTCAGAAGGAAAAAGTCAAGAACCAAATGATTTCACTCACATGTGGTATTTAAAACTGAAAGTAGGCCTGACCTGTGGTGGCACAGTGGATAAAGCGTCAACCTGGAACACCTGAGGTCACCAGTTCAAAATCCTGGGCTTGCCCGGTCAAGGCACATATGGGAGTTGATGCTTCCTGCTCCTCCCCCCTTCTCCCTCTCTCTCTCTCTCTCTCCCCTCTCTAAAATGAATAAATTTTAAAAAATTAAAACTGAAAGCAACAAATGAACAAACAAGACAAATGAACAAAAACTCAAGCACAAATAACAGTATGTTGGTGACCAGAGGAAAAGAGGGGCATGGGGGAGGGGGGCACGGGGGAGGGGGTATGGGGGAAGGGGGTAATGAGGGTTGAGGGGATCAAATATAAGGTGACAGAGGAGACTGGACTCGGGGTGGTGAACACATAATGTAATATACTGACGATGTATTATAGAACTGTACACTTGAAACCTATATAATTTTATTAACAATGTTACCCCAATAAATTAAATTTACAAAACAATGCAAGACGAGTCGTAAAAAGGTACTCAAGGTAGATATCTAATATTAAATTTATCACTGGAATTAAAGGAGAATCAAGACCGATTTTAAAGTACAGCATCATTTGGCATCCCTTTTAGAATTAATATCATAAATATTTTTTTCAGTAGTACCATTTGGTCCTAACCAGATCATCCAGATCAGTTCCATTCAAATAATATTAAAGAAATTGCTTTTGGATATGTGGCTTGGAACATTTTGAAATTACGGCAGTTGAAGAAAAGGACACTTAAATGACCTTACCTACCCTTTTTTTGCCCATTTAGGCCTGTCCGTGCTCTGTGTCCTTATTTTGTTTTGTTACATGTTGTCTTGAACAAATCTTGATGTAACTGGTTAAGGTTTCATTTTATTCTTTCTCTCAAGAACCTAAGATACACCAGATAGTACCTCTCCACTGGTTCTCTTGGAGGCCACACTATGCCCCTTTTATTTTATCATATGCATTTCCTTTTATAAGGCATGATATCCTGGAGAGCTAAGAGTTTCAGACTATTTAAATGCAACTGTCCATAGATTACAAACTCCACCTCATGGTGAAATCTTTCACCATAGACCAGGGGTCCTCAAACTACGGCCCCGTGGGCCGCATGCGGCCCCCTGAGGCCATTCATCCGGCCCCCGCTGCATTTCCGGAAGGGGCACCTCTTTCATTGGTGGTCATTGAGAGGAGCATATTGACCATCTCATTAGCCAAAAGCAGGCCCATAGTTCCCATTGAAATACTGGTTGATTTAAATTTACTTGTTCTTTATTTTAAATATTGTATTTGTTACCGTTTTGTTTTTTTACTTTAAAATAAGATATGTGCAGTGTGCATAGGGATTTTTTTATAGTTTTTTTTTATAGTCCGGCCCTCCAACGGTCTGAGGGACAGTGAACTGGCCCCCTGTGTAAAAAGTTTGGGGACCCCTGCCATAGACAGTGAGTAGATAAAAACTAGGCTGTCAGTTTGAAGCTATGCTACTTAAAAATGTCTTTCCTAGAAAGTGCTATATTAAACATGCAATAAAATTATGAAGACAAATTGAGGATATCCATATGTTCACATTCAGGTAAAAAAAAAAAGCAAAAATTTTAAATTCTACAGGTGAGGTTGGCACGTAAATAAATATGAATATCTACAAAATCAGACCGTGTTATCCATAACCTGTTTTTTCTTTTCATTTCAAGGTGTCTGGGGTTAAGTTTTTGTTTTATTTTCAGTTTATGTGTGATATGTGCACATTTTAAGCTAACAAACATTTAATTTACTATGCTAGACACTATAGAAGCATTATTTCATTTCAGCTTGGCAACAATGTGAGATTTTGGAAGTATGCATTGCGCTACGACAGCCCCCGTAGGACAGATGCGCAGAGTGATACCTGGAGGGTGGATGCCCCATCCAAGCGCATGGAGGAGCAGAGAGCATGTACGGAACCTGAGGCTTGAGCTTCAGACCAAGGCTCCTCCTATTCCTAACTACTATCTACATTTCCCCAGTTTTCTAAACCCTAGCGTGCTACCTGTCCCTTAACAGGTTGACACACCTCAATCATAAGTTGGCACAGAGAGCAGCTTGGAAAATAAACAGTCTCGGTACAGAAAGTCTTGGGAGATAGCACTACGTTCACCACAGCACACGTGCTGGGACTGAAGTCATGCCTATTTTAGCTTTTTAGCCAGTGTGAGATTTTCTAATCCACTTAAGCTTATTTGCAAAGTCATTTTATTTCTGTACTCATGACTTAGAAAGAGCTGGATTTTATTTTCTAGCCCAAATTTTGAAATCTCAGATCTCTATTAAAAGAAAGAAGAAGAAAAAAGAGCCACTTCAGATATTCCAGAGACCTGTAATGCTGAATTCCCTTTCATTCTGGAGAACTGGCATGAATCCCTTAAACTTACAACTGCTTTTTTTTAGAAAAAGAAAAATACTGCTGCAAATGAGTCCTGCGATGTGCACTGATGACAGGAATGACCTGGGCTCATGTCATCAGGGGCCAAAGGTTCTTGTCGTTACAGCTACAAGGCTCTCTCTTTCTTCCCTGGCTTCATTTCAACTCTGAAAAAAAGAAGAGCCACAGTCTCTCCTAAAGCAAATACGCCAAGTCTACTATGTGAAAATTGCTCAAGATGATGGCTGTGCCTCAGTCCTTCGTAGGATCCTCCAAAGTCCACAGTATACCTTAGATTTTCCAAAAATGGTGTTTCCTCCTCCGTCCGTGGACTGGCATTTGCAGGTGTTTGCCCTTACCCTGAGATCCAACCCAAGTTCTGAAAAGGGCGCAAGCTCTGGCATCACCTAGGGGTCTCATTAAAACAGAGCTGGGCCCTGCTCCCAGAGTCTCAGCTGCGCCCTAGATTTTGCTTTTCTAAAAGTTCCCAGGTGATGCCGATGCTGCGGGCCAGAGAACACCCTTTGGGAACCACGGGTCCCCAAACTACTCCGCATGGGACTCACCTGAGAACAGTTTTTTCCAATGAGTTTGCCCAAAGTCCCACTGCAAGAATTCTGATTTCTTTGGTCTGGGGTGCTGCTCAAGCACTGAATTTTAGGAAAGCTCCGGAGTGAGCCTCCCATGTAGCAAACGAGAAGAACCTGTGACGCACCCCTCACAGACCCCG
Source organism: Saccopteryx leptura (assembly GCF_036850995.1). NCBI lineage: Eukaryota > Metazoa > Chordata > Mammalia > Chiroptera > Emballonuridae > Saccopteryx > Saccopteryx leptura. The sequence continues at coordinate 364,792,161 of NC_089503.1, read as the reverse complement.
GCCCCGCGCGCCCGCTGCCCGCTCCGCGCTCCCGCTCCGGGCTCCGCGCTCCCGGACGCGCCAGGTGTGAACGCCGCAGCCCCTTCCTACGAAATGGGCAGTGGAAGATGAGTTTAGGAAAGTAAATCCCCGCACGTTATTATTCTCAGAGGCCAAACACCCTGAGGTATATAAATCAGCACCCAGCGAAAACTCGAGATTCATTAACACCCAAGTAACTTTGCAAGACAGACCCTGGCATCCCAGCCTCCAGCTGGGTGCGGAGTCCACCTCCGGGTTCACCGAGCATTTCAGCGCGGGGAGAACTGCACCCTCGGAGCGCCCAAATGCCACATTGCAGCCTCCGGAGAGCCAGCCCTAAAGTCCCCTGTCTGTCGTTCTGGCGGGGAAAGGGGAGAAAGCGGTGTCACCTCACCTGGCGCGGCGTCCAGGGTCACGGTTGTCGCGGCCAACTGCGTTCTCCACCAAGGATACGGGGATTCCCGGGAGGCGAGCAGCCACAGCCCGGGCAAAAACGGGGCTGAAGCGGGTTTGCTGCCCTCCGCCCGGAGCCCGGCTCCCTGCAGCGGCCAGGGCAGAGCTCGGCGGCTCGGGAACTCGCTCTCAGCCCCCTGGAGGCGGAGCCCGGGAGATAAGGTTCTCGCTCCCCACCCACCCCCTTTCCGGGGCAAGGCCAGAGGGTGGGTTTTGGATCTGGATCTCCAAGGGCGAACTGCGAGTGGAACCCTGTTAGAAACATGCTCACTTCACATCCTGCTGGGACCAGAAAATGCACCCCTGGGAGAAGTCAGAATGAGGCACCACCGGCAATCAGGAAAAACACATTAAGTCAGATTGAAAGGACAAGTACTAAAGGAGGCAGGGGCCTGGGGCACCACCTGCGCCCATCAGACAAGGCCTTCCTCCCTTGGCCTATGAGAACGGCCCGTCCGGGCGCCAAGGTCGGTCACGCTAATCCGCCCAACAGCAAACTGACTGATGTACCTGCTTTTAACTAAGGCTATGGCTGCCCGAAAACCTGAGAGGAGTTCACTTTCAGAGAATCGGATAGGCAGTTACCTTTGAGGATATGGGGATGCAGGGGAGTCGTAGAATAAGTTGACTGCCTTATGACAATAAAGCAATGCTCTGTGCTTTGCCCCCTCTAGTCCGTTCTTCTCAGAGCAGCCACAAAGTTCTCTTGTGCTTAGGACTTCATTGTTTTCTGACCTCTCTCCTCCCTTCCCCACCTCCTGCCAGCTGGCTCTCACGTTTTCAATATGAAAATGGATAACAACTTACAAATAATATTTTTATTAATGAAGAGACTACATTCCAAATTCTCACTCTCCCCGCTTCTTACTCTCCCAGTTTCTCACGCTGCTTCCCCACAATCCCGCCAGTGGGCCCTTCCTTATTATACACACCAGCGTGTTTTCCTCTCACTTGCTGTTTATTCTGCTTCCAAAGCTCTATTCCAGACCTTATCATGATTGCCTGCTTCTCTTCAAGCCTCAGATGTCCAGACTTCTTCCTGCACAATCCATCCAAATGGAAACCTCCACAACCATGCCCAACCCCTGACCTCACTATTTTGAAACTGTTATTTGTTTGTTGCTCTTTCATTTTAAAAATTTATTATTCGTTCTTGCCCTTTTGTTTTACTTCCATCTCAAGGTAAGCTCTATGAGGACAGATAATTGATTTTATACCCAGCTTTAACTTCTGCATCTAAAGCAATACCTGAAATATAGTAGATACTTAATCCAGTGAATGAATGTGGGAATCAATATTTCCCCAAGGGAAAATCCTGACAAAGACATGCCTCCTTCAGTATCTCGGGCCCATTCAACTCAAGGTCATATAGAAACATACTGGAATGCTGATCATTTCCTGCATTGTTTATCCATTCATACATTCATATTTGCACTGTTATGCAAATATGTTTCTTCACAGTTCATATCAATAAAAATATAGTAATAATTTTTCAATATGAAGATGGATAACACCTTCCAAATATTTTTATTAAAGAAGAAACTACATTTCAAATTCTCAGCAAATGGCTTCTTCTAATTTTCAGAGAAAACTGAAGCCCACCAAAACCAGATCTACATCGATTGTTTCTGCTTTGCCTCTATTAAAAAAGAAAAGAGGGGCTCTGGCTGGTTGACCCACTGGTAGAGTGTTGGCCGTTGTAAGAATGTCCCAGTTTGATTCTGGGTCACAGCACAACACAGGAGAAGTGCCCATCTGCTTCTCCACCCCTCCCCTTCCCTCTTCTCTCTCTCTCTCTCTCTCTCTCTCTCTTTTCCTTTCCTGCAGCCATGGCTCAACTGGTTCAAGCACATTGGCCCGGGCACTGAGGATGGCTCCATGGAGCCTCCACCTCAAGTGCTAAAAATAGCTCGGAGTGAGCATGGCCCCAGAGGGGCAGAGCATCCGCCCCAGACAGGGGTTGCCAGGTAGATCCCCCTTGGGGCGCATGCAGGAATCTGTCTATCTCCCCTCCTCTCACTTGGAAAATTAAAAAAATAGAAAAGGTGTTCCCTCACTTTTTCTCTAGGTCCTGCCTCTTTGTCTCCATTAATGGTTCTACCTTCTCTTATATTTTTAAACTCTTTCTCTTAAATAGTTTAATTGAACTTACTCTAGGCTCTCCTATCCCAACTCATTACATACTTGTCTTCTTACGGCTTTCTGAAACTGCGCCAGCCAAGTTTGCTAACAATCTCCAATAGTCAATGGGCCAGCAGTAGTTGATCAAATTCTGATTCATAAGTGTGGTGATGGACCTAGGAATCTGCAGTTTGCAGAAGCTCCCTCATAGATGACTCTAGTATACACTTTTTGCTAAGACTGTTGCAAAGGCTACTTGTCAGTTCTTTCCTTTCTTAATCTCTCAGTAGTTTCCACCTAGTTGGTTCCTCCTCCATTCATCTTGAAATATTTTCTTCCTTTGTCCTTATTAATTTCTCACCTACCTATCTGTCCCTGCTACTAGCTAGCTCCTCTTCTTCTATATGTAGTAGCTCACCGCTAAGCCTTCTCTTCTCCCATGTTATCCATTTCCATAACTTCATTGATAGTTGGGGTTCTTAATGTGGGACCCATGTTTAAGCCCTCAGGGAATCTGTTGATCCTTAGAATTTTTATCCAGTACTCTGCATTTATATTCTCTGGAGAGGTTTTTTTAAGGTTCTTTTAGATTATCAAAGTATGGCCCTCTGACTGCTGTCCCATCCACAAGAAGGTTAAGAGCCCTTCATCTACCTGCATGTCTACACCTCCAACCCAGATCTCCCCCCCAAATTTCACCAGTATCCCAACTGTTCCCTGGACATCTTCACTTATTTGAAGGGTCATAATGAGTATGGTCAAGCCTGGGTTTATTATCTTTTTGTCCCCTTCAAAAAAAATGTTCTTCCTCTCTACATTCCCTATCTTTCCCGAAGGCACCGCTATTCATCCCATTGCTCAGGAGGGGGCTTTGCCATAGTCTCCACTTTAAAGTCAATCTGACCCTCTGCTGATTAAAACACCAACATGATTTTCTAATACTCATAAAACAAGCTCTGAACTCTTCAACCTGTCTCCACAACTATTACCTTGCCGACCTCTCCACCCTCAGGCCTTGCACTTCCTCCTCACCTGCTTACCCCCTTCTTTTCCAACACTATCCATACTGAACTCCTGCTGCCAAGGACCCTCCGTGCTGAGATGTCCTTCCCACAGAAACTGTGGTAGAATCCATTATGTTGTTGTACACGGAAAACTCTGTGGTGATTTGTTACACGACAATAAAAAATTAACACAGTGAACCAAGTCCAGCTCTTCTTGCAAGGTCTAAATCTCCTATCATTTTAATAGATAAAGTATATTTTTAATATGCAATTAATATTTACTATATCCCTCAATAAATGTTGTATTTACTTTTTGTTTGATTTGATTATTAAATGTTTAATTACTAATTTGGTAAATTTAAAATTCATTAAATATTATATTTAAATAAGACCTGCATGTAAATATTTAAATTTTAAAATTAGGGAAAATATATGCTTCGCAAGTAAAATTTCTTGGTTTTTGTTTTAGAATATAATTGTATCTAGCCCTGGCCGGTTGGCTCAGCGGTAGAGCGTCGGCCTAGCGTGCGGAGGACCCGGGTTCGATTCCCGGCCAGGGCACATAGGAGAAGCGCCCATTTGCTTCTCCACCCCTCCGCCGCGCTTTCCTCTCTGTCTCTCTCTTCCCCTCCCGCAGCCGAGGCTCCATTGGAGCAAAGATGGCCCGGGCGCTGGGCATGGCTCTGTGGCCTCTGCCTCAGGCGCTAGAGTGGCTCTGGTCGCAATATGGCGACGCCCAGGATGGGCAGAGCATCGCCCCCTGGGGGGCAGAGCACCGCCCCTGGTGGGCGTGCCGGGTGGATCCCGGTCGGGCGCATGCGGGAGTCTGTCTGACTGTCTCTCCCTGTTTCCAGCTTCAGAAAAATGAAAAAAAAAAAAAAAAAAAGAAAAAAAAAAAAAAAAAAAAAAAAGAATATAATTGTATCCAAGTCTATAATATTGCCCCTTCCTCATCAGCAACAGAGATCTAAGTCATAGACTCCAAAATTGGTGCAGAAGAGACCAGAGGAACCCTTAATTTCCTTTACAGTCTTCTTCGCCTTACCTATGCCACATAAGGAGCTAGAACCAAGATTGCCTGTAACTGATATATTACTCCACTAGAAATGTCTTCTACACTGGCTTTTTCATGGTTTACTTCTGTTCAGGGTAATATTTTTTTCCTTCTCCTGAATAATAAGCCTATATTATTGCTATATTATCACATTTTAAGTATCAAATTCTCAACAACTAAAGCATATTTAATCAAGCTATCACAACTGAGCTGGATAGCTATAACCAAAAGTCAGGACCATTGAGAATAAGTGCCGTATTTGTATTGCTTACCATTATATTCCAATGGGAACCATACACATTTATTAAATGAATGAATGAACCTAAAGTGATATCGAGAACAGCATCAATGTATATATATACTAAATGCACTGATATATACCAGGCGCCAGGCTAGACTTTTGAGACATAGCTGTAAACAAAAGCCTCTGCCCTTTCTCATAAATAGCTAACACCACCCTACAATAATGTATGATTCACAAAGGCAGTTCTCAAATGCTCTCCCTAGGATTGCAGACAGGGTCATACCAAGAAAACTTGAGGTTCTCACCCTTTCCTCCAGTAATGCTATGTAGATGAAATATACTTTAAACTGAAATCATGTGTGAAGGGAGCAGGAGGTTATCTGGAAAGAGAAAGGGTGAATACCTGGTGATCCTGGAGGTACAACCCAGAGAAACCAAATCTAGATGAGTTCAGCAGCAAAGGAAAGCACTGGGAGAGGGCAGCCTCAGCACTGATGGGAAGCTGGGGAAGTCAGCTTGCACAAAGACAGAGCCCCAGGCCCGAGTCTGTGCAGCACATACTGCTCGACAGTTGGGTAAAGGCACCACAGTTTGAGAGAACGGACCACATCTGTTTCTCCTGGCTTTGCAGCACTCCACCTGAGAGTCACAGCCCAGGGAGAGAGTCCAGTTAGCCTGGCTTGGGTTACATGCCTAAAGCTGGTGGTCAGAAATGTCTGACTATTGGGCACCAGGTGACGATCAGGAACTGGGTATTGTATGGTCAACCTGAAAATAAAACTAGCCCTGCCCAATAGCACTTCTTCAAATACTGAGTAAATGTAAATAGTTTCCAAAGTGGAAGTTGCTGGAGTAGGAGCCAGCCTGAAGCAGTTCCCATGGGAGAGGTGTCCAGGGTGCTGAATGGGAGGTTGGGGTCATATGCTTCATCCTTAGAGTCAGGAGTGAAGCTGCATCCAGAGCCCAAAGACTAGAAGAGGGAGATGGTCATTCTTCAAATAGAATCAGGGCTCCATTAATTAAAAAAATAGGAAACAGACCTGAGAGATGGGGGTATCAAAAGCTACAAATGTTCACCAAGTCTACACCTTTGCTGTCCAGCTTCCAAATGTGACTTTTTTCCACATAAAAACAAACCCACACCTCATCAGATTACCATCTTCAGCTCCAAATCCAAGATGTACATTTTTCTTGATCAGGTTAGGTGGTCCAGCAACCCATAGTTAAACGATCAGATTAACCAATGTCAATATTGGGGGGAAAACAAGTCACAGCAAAAAAAAAAAAAAAAAAGCACCTGGAGAAGGGCAAAAAAAAAAAGAAGCTCATTATCCCACCACCATTGTCCATAATATATCCTGCTAAAAAGAAATGGCCACAACTGTTTCCTGAAAGAGAAGTGAGTGTCCTGATCTGCCCTCCAGGGGGATATCCTTTGATCATTGAGCACAGGACATTTTCTGCCAAGGTTGAGGTCTGTCTGAGACCTTTAGTCTTTAGTAGACTTCTGGTCAGTTCCAGAATCTAGACGTGTGTTTGAGGAGTCTGGTTTCCTGGCAGCAATTTCAGTGTTCTGCCCACCACCCTAGCCTTGATCTAGAATCATCCTAAACAGGGACATGGGGTGGAGAGTTTTTCCCAGCCAAACATAGCCACACTGCACCTTTGTAGTGACTGCCATTATCCCCTTTGACAATCAGACTCTGCACAGTAAGAGCTCCATGCGAGGGGACCGGAGATTCATCTTCACCCAAAAGTGAGCCTATTTCCTTCTGTGGTTCCCACCTTCTTACTTTTGATCACACAAACTTTATCACTGGGCAGAAAAGTTAGCTTTTCCAACTATCCGAGGCTCCAGACTACCTGGCTTTCAGCAATCCCATTTAGTAGGTTATAATCAGTATCTCTAGAAAAGGCCTTTTTTCTTTTTTAACTTTCCCTGTTTTCAAAATGAGTTTCCTCTTAATTGTATCCATTTATTTTAGGGTCTTACTAAAGATTGCTACATGTAGGCAAAAAAATGTTAATACCTGCGCATTTTTCTTTCTATGTCTCTGGAAGACTGAAAGAGTCTGAGTGACTCTAGCCTAAGTGACTCTAGCCTAAAGTGACTCTAGCCTAAAGCTTAACAAGCTTTCCCGTTATCAGATCATAATCATGGCCAAGGTATAGCCCTAAGTAGATGTAATCTCTTCTGTCCTCCATCCTCCCTCACCTACATAATTTTACTCACGGAAGGGCTGGAAAGCCACATTTAGGAAAAGGAGACCAGGGAAAGCTGCAGAGCTGGCAGGAATTACTTAGCATTCTTAAAAGGATAGCACCAGTGGTAGAAATGAGCTTATTTTTCCCCCATTCATGTATTAGTCCAGTCAATGTATAGGATAGTGAGTTGGCTTAGGTCACCTAAAAACCCCCTTGATTAGGCCAGTAGAAGGCACCAAATTGTACTGGCCTGCTAACATTGTCCACAACGGGGAAGAGAAATCCTCAATAGAAATCAGGATGCTTGAAACATAAAAAGGAGAAATGAATGCTGGGTGGGCTAAACAAACCATCCACCTCAAAGAGAAAAGCTATGCCATTTCCTTAGGACTTTCTTAGAACCAACTAGAGGGGCCACCTCCTGCTGCTTCAACACCTACATCCTTGGATTGTATACACACCTCCAGTTTGACGGACAAATCCAAAGGGCCTGATGAATAGTAACTGTATTCTATGCAAGAGGATATGGCATGTAATTAGCCCTACCCTGGAAATAACTAGTCAACACCTAGGATTATTACTGCTCAGCTACATATGTTGACTTAGTGTTTCTAGAAATGCCACAGCCCAGAGGCCCATGATTTTTCAGGAGTGATTCTAATAACCCTTGGTTTGGGCTTCCATAATACCACTGCACCACTCAAACTGCAGAGGGCCCCGTCCACATGGACTGGTTTAGGGATGACACATGATCCAAACTGGGCTAGTTAGAGTTTCTCTAGGACTTTGGAAGGGAGGTAAAGAGATTTTTCTATTGGTTTGGGGGTTTTTTTAGATTTTAAACTCTAAGTATCATAAAAGCCTAAATCTTCCAAGAGCTCCTGGCTGAGAATGAAGCCAATACAGACACTAAACCTATTTCTAGAGTTTTCCCTTATGTATGCCAATAAATCCTTTTTTTTTTTCTTTTTTTTTTTTTGATAGCCAGAGAGAGGCAGAAACATCAAGCTGCTCCTGGATGTGGCCCTGACCAGGGAATCAAACCAGCAACCTCCGTGCCAGGATGATGCTCCAGTCAACTGAGTATCTGGCCAGATTGATCAGATTGATTGATTTTTAGAGAGAGAGAGAGAAGGAGAGAGATGGAAGTGGGGAGAGAAGCATTCATTTGTGGTTCCACTCAGTTATGCATTCATTGGTTGTTTCCCATGTGTGCCCTGGCCAATGGAACCAGCAACCTTGTTGTTTCTGGAAAACATCCTTAACGGACTGAGCTAACCTGCCAGGACCAATAAATCCTTTTTTGTTTAAGCTACTCTTTGTTTAAGCTACTTAATTAGGTTTTTGTTCCTCTGAATAACAGTTGTAACTTGAACATCCAAAAGCAATTCAATAGCTAAAAGTCTCTTAAGAAATATGTCAATATGGCCTGACCTGTGGTGGTGCAGTAGATAAAGCATCGACCTGGAACACTGAGGTCACTGGTTTAAAACCCTGGGTTTGCCCGGTCAAGGCACATATGGGAGTTGATGCTTCCTACTCCTCCCCCCTTCTCTCTCTCTCTCTCTCTCTCTCTCTCTCTCTCTCTCTTTCTCCTCTCTGTCTCTCTTCTCTAAAATGAATAAATAAAAATTTTAAAATAAAATTATTAAAAAAGCAATATAAAATCCTTTTATGTCTAAAATTCTTCTTAAATTTATAGATTTAAATGCTAAATATCAATACTTAATATCAGAGTGTGGCATCAATAATGAGTTTTTTTATAAGTCCCCTTTACAGTCCAAAAACCCAAGACAATTTGACAAATACACCAATATGGGTGGATTATCTTCAGGTCTTATTTCTGAGGTAATGTTCTTAGACCTGAATGTGATACCCCAACATTGGCAGGTCAAGTTGCAAAAAATAATAATAATACAAATATGCCCAAAAGTGCAGTCAGAGAGAGTTTGAATATAATTCTTCCATTTCATTGCTTCTTAGTTCATCAGTTTCAGAATACCAAGTTCTTCTGGCCAAGAGAACAATAAATGAATTCATGTTCCCCAGGCTGTGGATCACATTTCTTATAATGTTATCTTAGGAAATGTTATCTTAAGAAAAAGTCAACATTCCTCACAGTTAAATCATCACAACATTAAAATGAGAAACTTCCTTATTTCTAACTAGTTGTAGTGATGATCCCTTGTTAATTCTCTTCCTACAGAAACTCTTCAAAAGATGCTGCACTGTGGTTAGGTATCCCAGGGAAGAGAAGAGGTAAGAGGTGACTGGACTGAGTGATGAAGTCATTTATGTACACTCATCTTCAAAGGGAGAAGAAAGGTATAGTCTCTGTTGGTTGATTCACTTATAATTGAAATGTTGCATCTAAAGTAAAACCATATATTCCATACTGGCTTTCCTTTGAGTTACAGCTAAAAACTGAAAATAGTGTCCTATCAGTAGGACTCTACAAGTCTCAGAATTCTCTACAGAAAATAGTTAGTAACAAACTGGGATAACTCTTTTTTTTTAAATAATTTTATTTTTTTAATGGGGCGACATCAATAAATCAGGATACATATATTCAAAGATAACATGTCCAGGTTATCTTGTTGTTCAATTATGTTGCATACCCATCACCCAAAGTCAGATTGTCCTCTGTCACCTTCTATCTAGTTTTCTTTGTGCCCCTCCCCCTCCCCCTTTCCCTCTCCCTTTCCTCCCTCCCCCCTTTAACCACAACACTCTGATCAATGTCTCTTAGTCTCACTTTTATGTCCCACCTACGTATGGAATAATGCAGTTCCTGGTTTTTTCTGATTTACTTACTTCACTTCGTATAATGTTATCAAGATCCCACCATTTTGCTGTAAATGATCAGATGTTATTATTTCTTATGGCTGAGTAGTACTTCATAGTGTATATGTGCCACATCTTCTTTATCTAGTTATCTATTGATGGGCTTTTTGGTTGTTTCCATGTCCTGGCCACTGTGAACAATGCTGCAATGAACATGGGGATGCATGTGTCTTTATGTATCAATGTTTCTGAGTTTTTGGGGTATATACCCAGTAGAGGGATTGCTGGGTCATAAGGTAGTTCTATTTTCAGTTTTTTGAAAAACCACCATACTTTCTTCCATAATGGTTGTACTACTTTACATTCCCACCAACAGTGGATGAGGGTTCCTTTTTCTCCACAGCCTCTCCAACATTTGCTATTACCTGTCTTGTTAATAATAGCTAATCTAACAGGTGTGAGGTGGTATCTCATTGCAGTTTTGATTTGCATTTCTCTAATAACTAAAGAAGATGAGCATCTTTTCATATATCTGTTGGCCATTTGTATTTCTTCCTGGGAGAAGTGTCTGTTCATGTCCTCTTCCCATTTTTTTATTGGATTGTTTGTTTGTTTGTTGTTGAGTTTTATGAGTTCTTTGTATATTTTGGATATTAGGCCCTTATCTGAGCTTTTCAAAATGATTGTTTGAAAATATCATTTCCCATTTAGTTGGCTTTCTGTTTATTTTGTTATCAGTTTCTCTTGCTGAGCAAAAACTTCTTAGTCTGATGTAGTCCCATTCATTAATTTTGCCTTCACTTCTCTTGCCTTTGGAGTCAAATTTATAAAATGCTCTTTAAAACCCAGGTCCATGAGTTTAGTACCTATGTCTTCTTCTATGTACTTTATTGTTTCAGGTCTTATGTTTAGATCTTTGATCGATTTTGAGTTAATTTTAGTACAGGGGGACAAACTGTAGTCTAGTTTCATTCTTTTGCATGTGGCTTTCCAGTTTTCCCAGCACCATTTGTTGAAGAGGCTTTCTTTTCTCCATTGTGTGTTGTTGGCCCCTTTATCAAAAATTATTTGACTATATATATGTGGTTTTATTTCTGGGTTTTCTATTCTGTTCCATTGATCTGAGTGTCTATTTTTCTGCCAATACCATGCTGTTTTGATTGTTGTGCCCTTATAATATAGTTTGAAGTCAGGTATTGTAATGCCCCCAGCTTCAGTCTTTTTCTTTAGGATTGCTTTGGTTATTCAGGGATTTTTATAGTTTCATATAAATCTGGTGATTTTTTGCTCCATTTCTTTTAAAAATGTCATTGGAATTTTGATGGGAATTGCATTAAATTTGTATATTGCTTTGGGTAATATGGTCATCTTGATTATATTTATTCTTCCTAACCAAGAACAAGGAATATTCTTCCATCTCATTATATCTTTTTCGATTTCCCTTAACAATGGTTTATAGTTTTCATTATATAAGTCCTTTACATTATTTGTTATGTTTATTCCTAGGTATTTTGTTGTTGTTGTTGTTGCAATCGTGAAGGGGATTATTCTTTTGAGTTCATTCTCAAATGTTTATTTGTTAGCATATAGAAAGGCTATTGACTTCTGTATGTTAATTTTGTATCCTGCGACCTTACTGTATTGGCTTATTGTTTCTAGTAGTCTTTTTGTGGATTCTTTGGGGTTTTTAATGTATAGGATTATATCATCTGCAAAAAGTGATACCTTTACTTCTTCTTTTCCAATATGGATGCCTTTTATTTCTTTGTCTTGTCTGATTGCTCTGGCTAGAACCTCTAGTACCACATTAAATAAGAGTGGAGAGAGTGGACAACCCTGTCTTATTCCTGATTTAAGGGGGAAAGCCTTCAGTTTTGTGCCATTTAATATGTTAGCTGATGGTTTATCATATATGGCCTTTATCATGTTGAGATATTTTCCTTCTATACCCATTTTGTTGAGAGTCTTAAACATAAAATTGTATTGTATTTTATCAAAAGCCTTTTCCACGTCTAATGATAAGATCATGTGGTTTTTGTTCTTTGTTTTGTTGATATGGTGTATTACATTAACCGTTTTACGTATGTTGAACCATCCTTGAGATTCTGGGATGAATCCCACTTGATCATGATGTATTATTTTTTTAATATGTTGTTGTATTTGATTTGCTAGTATTTTGTTTAGTATTTTAGCATCTGTATTCATTAGAGATATTGGTCTGTAGTTTTCTTTTTTTTGTGCCATTCTTGCCTGGTTTTAGTATGAGGGTTATGTTGGCCTCATAAAATGTGTTTGGAAGTATTGCTTCTTCTTCAATTTTTTGGAAGACTTTTAGTAGAATAGGAACCAAGTCTTCTTTGAATGTTTGATAAAATTTGCTGGTATATCCGTCTGGGCCGGGACTTTTATTTTTGGGGAGGTTTTTAATGGTTTTTTTTATTTCTTCTCTACTAATAGGTCTGTTTAGGCTTTCTGTTTCTTCTTGACTCAGTCTAGGAAGGTTGTATTGTTCTAGGAATTTATCAATTTCTTCTAGGTTGTTGAATTTAGTGGCATAAAGTTTTTCATAGTATTCTACAATAATTCTTTGTATATCTACGGTGTCCGTGGTGATTTCTCCTCTTTCATTTTGGATTTTGTTTATATGAGTTTTTTCTCTTTTTTTCCTTGGTAAGTCTTGCCAAGGGTTTGTCAATTTTGTTGATCTTTTCAAAGAACCAGCTCCTTGTTCTATTTAATTTTTTCTGTAGTTTTTCTGGTCTCTATTTCATTTATTTGTGCTCTGATTTTTATTATCTCCTTTCTTCGGCTGGTTTTGGGTTGTCTTTGTTCTTCTTTTTCTAGTTCCTTAAGGTGTGAAGTTAAGTGGTTCACTTGGGCTCTCTCTTATTTGTTCATATATGCCTGAAGTGATATGAACTTCCCTCATCACTGCTTTTGCTGCATCCCATAGACTCTGATATGTCTTATTCTCATTTTCATTTGTCTGTATATATCTTTTGATCTCTGCACTTATTTCTTCTTTGACCCATTCATTTTTTAAAAGTATGTTGTTTAGTTTCCACATTTTTGTGGGATATTTTCCTCTTTTTTGCAGTTGAATTCTAGTTTCAAGGCTTTATCATCAGAAAATATGCTTGGTACAACTTCGATTTTTCTGAATTTGTTGATGTTGTTTTTGTGGCCCAACATATGGTCAATTCTTGAGAATGATCCATGTACACTGGAGAAAAATGTATACTCAGTCACTTTGGGATGAAATGTCCTGTAGATGTTTATCATATCCAGGTGCTCTAGTGTTTTGTTTAAGGCCACTATATCTTTGTTGATTCTCTGTTTGGATGACCGATCTTGAGCCGTCAGCAGTGTATTGAGGTCTCCAAGTATGATTATATTTTTGTCAGTTTTTGTTTTAAGGTCAATAAGTAGCTGTCTTATATTTTTTGGTACTCCTTGGTTTGGTGCATATATATTAAGAATTGTTATGTCTTCTTGATTCAGTGTCCCCTTAGCCATTATGAAATGGCCATTTTTGTCTCTGAGTACTTTTCCTGTCTTGTAGTCAGCATTATCAGATATAAGTATTGCTACGCCTGATTTTTTTTGGATGTTGTTTGCTTGGAGTATTGTTTTCCAGCCTTTCACTTTGAATTTGTTTTTATCCTTGTTACTTAGATGAGTTTCTTGTAGGCAGCATACAGTTAGATTTTCTTTTTTAATCCATTCTGCTACTCTGTGCCTTTTTATTGGTGAGTTTAATCCGTTTACATTTAGTGTAATTATTGACACTTGTGAGTTTCCTATTGCCATTTTATAGATTGCTTTCTGTTAGTTTTGTGTCTTGTTTGATCCTTCTCTTTCATTTTTCTATCTTTTGTTTTTATTTGGTTGTATTCCATACATCTTTCCTCTGTTGCTATCTTTTTTAAATCATGTGCTTCTGTGGTGGTTATTTCAATGGTAGTTACCTTTAAGTAATGAAAACGGTTCCTACCCTATGCATTGTAGTGCACTATTTTGTGAGTACTTTTGCACTCCATCGTCCTTTGCTACTGTTAATCTCCATCCTCTCCCCCCCCTTTCTTTTTGTTGTTGTCACAGTTGAAATTTGGTTTTATTGTGTTCTTCTTGGAGCTTTTACTTGTGGTTTTGTTTTTTGTTGTTGTTTGTATCTGATTGGAGAACCCCCTTTAGTAATTCCTGGAGTGGGGGTTTTCTGATGATAAATTTTCTCATCTTTTCTGTATCTGTGAATGTTTTTATTTCTCCTTCATATTTGAAGGATAGCTTTGATGGGTATAGTATTCATGGCTGAAAGTTCCTCTCTTTCAGGACTTTAAATATTGGGTTCCACTCTCTTCTTGCTTGTAGAGTTTCTGTGGAGATATCTGATGATAATCTAATGGGCCTTCCTTTATATGTTGTATTCTTCTTTTCCCTGGCTGCCTTGAGAATTTTTTCTTTACCGTTGGTTTGTGCCAATTTCATTATGATGTGCCTTGGAGTAGGTTTGTTGGGGTTAAGAAAACTCGGAGTTCTGTTTGCTTCTTGAATTTGAGGCTTTAGTTCTTTCCACAGGCTTGGGAAGTTCTCATCTATTATTTGTTTGAGTATGTTCTCCATTCCATTTCCTCTCTCTTCTCCCTCTGATATACCTATTATTCTTATGTTATTCTTTTTGATGGAGTCAAATAATTCCTGTAGGGCTATATCATTTTTTTTAATTTTTGAGTCTCTTTCTTCTTCTCTCTGTTGTGCCTCAAGTTGCTTGTCTTCTATTTCACTAATCCTACCTTCTATCTGGCCTGTTCTATTAGCTAAGCTTGTTACCTCGTTTTTCAGCTCGTGAATTGAGTTTTTCATTTCTGTTTGATTTGTTTTTATAGTTTCAATTTCCTTGGAAATATATTTTTTGTGTTCATTGAGTTGTTTTCTGAGCTCCCTAAATTGTCTTTCTGTGTTTTCTTGTATATCTCTGAGTATTTTTAGGATTTATATTTTAAATTTTCTGTCATTTAACTCCAAGGTTTCCAATATATTAAATTTTTTCTCCATAGACTTTTCCTCATCTATCTGTGTTACCTCTCTTTCTTTAGTATCCATGATATTTGATTTTCTCTTCCTTAATGGCATCTGAGGGTGGTTTTGTTGATAGTATTAATGAGATTTAATAAAGAATAAAAAGTTAAAAAAAGAAAAATAAAAAATTGAAGAGAGTTGTTGTTTTTTTAAAAAAAATTAATAATGAAATAAAGAAAAATAAAATTAAAATTAAAAAAAGGAAATTATTCCCCCCACTCCTTTTTTCCTCTTCTCTCCTTTGCCCTCTTTCTTGAGAAAATCTTGTGGTGAACTGTGAATTATATTGTACTAAATAGAACAAACAATGCCTGTAATGGAGGGCCTGAATTGGGGAGAAGTAATAAAGGGGCAAAAAAAAGAAGAAAAAAAAAGGGGTATGGACCCACAAAAATCAAATAAGGAAAAACTTTGTGTCAAGAATAAAATGATTTGCTTTTAGATGTTGGTTGACTAAGAGTTATGATGAGAGGAATAAGAGGGAAACAGAAAAATGGGGGGACAAATTAAAAAATTACTATTGTATTTAGTGGAACAAGAACTAGATAAAATGGAGAGCCAGGGATGGGAGCACTGCTAGTGAGTTAAAAAGGTGAAGTAAAAACCCCCCAAAATGCCACAAACATAAGTTTGAGTCCCAGATAAGATAATTTGTTTCTTATTGAGGTTTGAATAAGAGGAGACATAAAGGAGAAAGGAAGAAACTAATATAGAGGGAGAAAAGAAAGAGAGAGAGAGAAAAAGAAGAGGGAACCACTAAAAGAAGAAAAAAGAAAAAAGAGGAGAGAGAGAGAGAGAGAGAGTTAAGGGTTTCAGAGTGCAACCCTCATAGAGAGAAAGGAAGAGGAAAGAAAAGATAATGGGAGATGTAACACTTATGGGTAGTGCTGTTCAAGGAGAGGAGAGAGTAAGACCGGCAGAGAGTTAAACGACCAAATTGGAGGAGGAAAAAAAGTATCAAGAATGAAGATAAGAGAAACAAATGACCAAATATAATAAAATGGGATAGATTATAAAGTCTACAGATTATCCTTGATTTTGAGAGGTTATCCTCTTGCTTTTTCTTTTCTCTCCCTCTTCCTGGTCAGTGACTCTGTACCCCGGGTTCTGCCCCTTTGGCATGCTCAGGTAGAGGTTTGCAGTTGATAAGTCTCTATGGCGATGCCATGTATTGTGCTTCAGTCTCATTGGTAGTCGAGGCTCATTAGCATTTATAAGCTCTGACAGTGAGAGACCGTGTTCCCAGAGCCTCTCTCCTAGTCTTTCCTTCCTCAATTAGTAGCCTGATAATCCAGGTATGGGCTTGCTGCTGCCTCTGCCTGGATAGTAAGAGGCTCAAAGAGCTGGCAACTCCCCACTCTATTCCCACTCAGCACAGGGATCTGGGTAAGGCTCAGTCAATCAGAGCTGCTAGCATAATCAGGCGGGGCTTCTGCCCACTCAACGACCTCTGGCTCTGCCACTCTGTCCAGTAACACTGGCGGGTGCCCACTCCTGGGGCGCTTGGAGGAAACTCTCGCTCACTTATCTGTGCGCAGACCAGGATATCAGGCCAGCAGTCTCACACTCTGAGTGAACCCCGCCTGCACGGAAAAGTTCCAGCATTGGAATTGGCTCTAGCTCCCTCCCTGTGCGCGGCTTTTTCAGGGCACTGGGGCGGCCCGGAGATTCTGCTTTCGGCCCACACAAAGGCCTCTGACTCTGCCTCTCTTTGAAATAACACGGGCACCCACTCCCGGGGCTTTCGAAGGAATCTCTCCCCACTATCTGCGCGCGCTGACCAGAAGATCGGGGAAAATGGCTGCCCCACTTGTCTTTCTTTGTCTGGGTTTGGCGCAAGTGTTAGCTTGTATTGACTGGGTTGCCACAGGCAGTTTTTCCTCTGCTTGGATCTCCGTGCCACAGCCTGGTTTGGCCGTTTGTTCCGCGGCCTGGGTCTATTCACCCCCTTTGCCCGCCTTAGATTTTATACTCTCAGTTCCCAGTGAAAGCAGCCCTATTTAGGTTAGTGAGGAAGGCGGAGCATTTCTTACTCCCTATTTCCTTCGGGGTTTGATTATATATTTAGCCAATTTTTCGCTCGACCATACCTTTGGGTGTATTGCGAAACATCTGGAGGCTCCAAAGATAGGTTTTTCTGTTTCTGGTTGAAGATCTTGTTGAGTTTTGGGGGAGATTTATTGGTATCGCTTCTGAACCATGCCATTACTCTGACGTCATCCAGCTCTTTAAAAAAAAAAAGCATTCCATTTCCATTAACTTTGAAGTTAAAATATCAATATATAACAAAAATAATTGTTTCAAGGTCCAATAGAGGTGTGTGTGTGTGTGTGTGTGTGTGTGTGTGTGTGTGTGTGTGTGTGTTTAAAAGTGAGAACTATTTGAATGTATTGAAGTTACTTAATATATTTTTCTAAAACCTATAACAATGCAAGTTCTTCTAACTAGCCTTAAAAATTATCTTTTTCTTCCTCAAATTATTTTCTTACCAGTCTTCTGAGATTCCTTTTAGTTCTGCATAGGTCCTTGAATAATAATTTCGGCAAGAACTTATCAGTGATGACCACTTGGGAAAGATATTCCACAGTATACTGCTTACTTTTTTAATGCCTGACCAGGTGGTGGTACAGTAGATTGGGCATTGGCCTGGGACACAGAGGACCCAGGTTCAAAACCCAAGGTTGCCAGCTTGAGTGTGGACTCATCTGGCTTGAACATGGAGTCACTGGCTTGAGCATGGGATCATACACATGACCCCATGGTCACTTGCTTAAGGTCAAAGGTTGCTGGCTTAAGCCCAAAGTTTCTGGCTTGAGCAAGGGATCACTTGGTCTGCTGTAGCCCCCCCAGTTAAAGCATATATGAGAAAGCAATCAATGAACAGCTAAAGTGTCACATGAAGAACTGAAGCTTCTCATCTCTCTCCCTACCTATCTGTCTGTCTCTATCTGTCCCTCTCTCAGTCTTTTTCTCTGTCTCTCTTGCAAAAAAAAAAAAAAAATTCTATACTGTTTGCCTTTGCAATTCATATTAACAACTGACAGGGTTTTTTTTTGCCATAAGTCATTTATTATCCAATCTAAACTTTTCCCCAAGTAAATGAATCAACACCCATTCCTTTAAATTTTGGTTCTGTTTAATTTCAACTATGTTTTTATAAAGGTCACTTTGACCAGATTTAGCAGATATTCCACATGTCAAATGACTGGATATAAAATCTTTCTTTTTTAACCTTCTAAATTGATCATTATTCTTAAAAGTGAGAGTATATGTGTAATCAGATTTTGTATGGATTTCTGCCTACTCTAACTGCACAGACCCTGAGAAGCTAATCTTTTCTTAACAATATACACTCATTTTTTTTATCAGATGCTATCTTCAGACCTTGCCTTCATAAATTACGTCACCAGCCTGCATGACGTCCTGATATAAGGAATCAAGAGAGACTCTCTCCCTCCCACTTGCCAAGGCTTCTCCCTGGCCAGCAGCATACTCGGGAAGTCTCCTGGAGCAGCAGTGGGCAGGGATGAATGCTTTGGCTGGCTGCACACAGACTTTCAAAGGTGCCAAGTTATTGAAACAGAGCAGTGCCTCTACTGTGCCAGAATCATCTGCTAGAATCTGTGTATAAGGGAGACGTGGCTTTCCCCTCAGCCCTTCTGAGAGTTTGAGTTTGGTCATGCCTTTGAACAAGAATTCAAGAAAACCACAGTGTACTTGATGAAAATAAAGTTTAAAAGGGGTCCCACCTGACCAGTCAGTGGTGCAGTGGATAGAGCATCGGACTGGGATGCAGAGGACCCAGGTTTGAAACCCCGAGGTCGCCAGCTTGAGTGTGGGCTCATCTGGTTTGAGCTTTGGCACAGGGTTGCTGGCTTGAGTAAGGGGTCACTCACTCTGCTGTAGCCCCCTAGTCAAGGCACATATGAGAAAGCAATCAATGAGTGGCTAAGGTGCCACAAAGAATTGATGCTTCTCATCTCTCTCCCTTCCTGTTTATCTGTCCCTCTCTCCGTCTCTGTCACAAAAAAAGGGGTCCCAACTCTGCCTCTCACCCATGCTGGTCTATGAGAGGAGTGGATTGCACAAGAGAACCTCTGTAGGCATCTTTCAAATATAAGTGAGATGGTTCTAAGAGGTCAGCTTGGCTCAGCTTAAAGGAAGATCCTCACCAAAGGTTCTCATCTAGTAACTGCTGGGACCTGCATAAGGACGGACATAAGACAGTACTTCTAAAGTCTCCTTTGGAATATTTCTGATATTTTTTTCCTACAGAAAAGTTAAGGAGCTCCAGAATATTTTTAGCAGAGACTTTAACCCTTAAATAAAAGAATGAAGGAATAAGGATCTCTATGTGACATCTAGCCTTAGACCAGGCTACAATTAAAGGCAATTTAATGGTCCCATGACACTTTTCAGCTCCGGTTACTGTTACCTTCATCCTGCTCTTCTTTAGGAGTCTGGAAAATTTAATCTGAGGATGATTTTACAGGGTTTCAGATCCAGTCCCTTGATTTCTGGTGGATAAAGGGACATGGACAGAGGTGGGAAGTACTCATCTCATAAACAACATTGTATTTTCCCTTCAAATCCTAACAGAATGTGTTCCTGCACTTTCATTTTAGATGAAAATCTTTTCTATGTCCAAAAACTGTTTCTTACTTAAAAACATGTTTTCTCTATGAATGGAAAAAAATCAGAAAGTTTTAAATCAGTATCAAATTACAAGTAATAACAAGTGTTGAAGAGGTTGTGGAGAAAAAGGAACCCTCATTCACTGCTGATAGGAATGTAAACTCTCACAGACACTAAGGAGAAAAGTATGGAGGTTCCTCAAAAAGTAAGAATAGAGTTACCATATGACCCAGCAACCCCTCTTCTGGGTATCTACCAGAAAAATTTGAAAACATTTGTGAAGATAGATGCACCCCTACATTCATTGCAGCATTATTCATGGTGGTCAAGAAATGGAAACAATCTGTGTGCTTCAATAGATAATCGGATAAAGAAAATGTGACACATATATACAGTGGAATACTACTCAGCCACAAAAAGGGATAAAATACTGCCCTTTGAGAAAACATAGATGGATCTGGAGAATATCATGCTAAGTGAAATAAGCCAGGCAAAAAAAGTGTAAAACCATATAATTTCACTCATATGTGGGATATAAAAATGAAAGCAACAAAGGAACAAACAAAAAAGTAAACAAACAAAAGCTCATAAACACAGACAGCAGTATGATAGTTACCAGAGGGAAGGGGGTCAAATACATACATGGTGATGGAAGAAGATTTGACCAGGGTGGCGAACACACAATGCAATAAACAGATGATGTATCATAGAATTATGCACTTGAAACCTATATAATTTAGTAACCAATGTTACCCCCAGTAAACTTAATTCTATACAAAAATACATAAATTAATAAAAATTAATGTCAAATTAGATTTTTTAAAACTTGACAAGCAAATATTTAGAATCAGGACCAAGCATAATTTGTGCAGTGTCAAAAGTAAAGCATCAAACAGAGATTTAAACTCTATCCTCATCAGCTTCATGTTAAAGAAGCATAAAATCTAGACTTAAGATTTTGAAACCTAAATATCTATTTCCCACTCCTCCAACCAAATAACAAGAACACGAGGGTTACTAGGCCCTGCCCATGGGCACGGCTATATATACCCTTGTTAGTTCCACATGAGAGGAAAGCAAACAATGCTTCACTGTTCAGGAGGCAAATGTACTCATCAGTCGAAGGAGAAGTGAGTGTGGGCAGGATCAGTCACAAGTCGTAATGCTAACACTAACATCAATCACTCACAATACAAGTAAATCCACATAGACAGGCAAAGGGGCCCTGATCTCAGAACCACAGAGAATTGGTGCAGACTGATGCATCTTGTATCCCCATAACATAGGGAAACATTTCTTTATTAAACACTCCCAATTACAATGACTGAGGAGTGAGAAAGTTCTACGCGGATTTATTGAGAGCAGAAGCTGCACAGACTCAGGGCAGTATTGAAAGAAAGAGAAAAATTATAAAGTTCGTGACCCTCCTCCAGCAAATTCTCATTACTTCCAAGGTTGGTCTTGATTAACACTGCTTTATCATTAAATGTAAAATAGTAGAGAGATTATACTACCAGAGAAAAAAATCTTTGTAGTTCCCATATGCTTTTGGTGGGAAAACTTAGTCTGAGCTTTCTGGAAAGAAATCTGACATTACACATCAGAAGCCTTAAAGTATCCATACCCTTTGACACAGTAATTCTGTTCTTCGGAAAATACCCACATAGAATAATCAGAAAAGTACACAAAGATTTATGCGCAAGGATAACAATAAAACGCCATTTATACAATGGCCAAATGAATACAAACAAAAGGAGCTCAAAAAATATGTGTTGGTTAATTCACAGGTCAGCTGACATTGTCTGCGAAGGTTCAAAGAGTAAAAATTTTAGGCTTTGCAGACCATGCTGTCTCTGTCGCAACTGTTACTCTGCCATTGTCTGCAGCAGACACAACAGTAAATAAGTGGACATGGCTGGGTTCCAATAACACTCTATTGAGGGGCACTGAAATTTGAGAGCATATAATTCTCAAAGATTGTGAAATGTTTTTCTCTTGATTCTTTTCAATATAGTGGTACCTTGAGATACAAATTTAATTTGTTTTGTAATCGAGCTCGTAAGTCAGTCAACTCGTATATCAAACTGCTGATACTGGACCCATGCGCCAACACGCCAACTAGCAGCAGCTTCCCGAATCATGACTCATATCTCAGAATTTCGCTCGGATCTCGAACAAAAATATGGACCAAGTCGCAGCTCGTATCTTAAAAAAAAAAAAAAAAAAAAAATTGTATGTTGGTCTGTTCATATCTCAAGGTACTGCTGTAACTTAAGAATGTTAAACACCATTCCTCGCTCATGGGTTTTACAAAAACAAGTGGCAGATGAGATTTAACAACCCTTGGATTAAGTTCAAGTATTATTATTACAATTTTATGTTTGTTATTTAATGTGAGTCAAAATTACACAACTGAGGAAGAGGAAGGAGAGGGGGGGAAGGGAATGAGGGAGAAGGGAAGGATGGAGAGTGAGAGAAGAGGAGACAGGAGCTAATATGCCAAAAGACTTATGGTAGTTATTTCTAGGTTCAGAGATTATGGGTGATATGGATTCTTTCATTATTTATTTTTTATATTTTTGGATTTTTCAACAATATCTTATTTTATGATTAAAAATGATACTTTAAGGAGAACTTTTTTTGGCTAAAAAGGTTAATTTCTTTCTCATTCTTTACACATTACTCAAACTTTGGCCTTTCTGAAATTCTTGACAAAGCTCACACTGTTTTTTTAGCAAGAACTTTCAAACAACATCATTTTATTAAACATAGAATAACAGCTCACGTACTTCCAGGGTCATATTATTTTTCACATTCAATGCTGAAATCTTAGCCCCAAAGTCAGAGTCTGTCTCCCTTACGTTTCCATTTTCCTCCCAGCCACGTGCACCCTTCAGCCTTTCCCTAGTTACTTGGCAAGTTCATGCTTCCCCAACTCCCCATACTCAAACCAGGACACCAACTATTTCAGCTTCCCTGCCCCCAGCAGAGCATCTCAGATACACCCAGATAATCACAGCTGCTCACCAATCAAAGCCCACATGCGTGTGCTCCACTCCCTCGGGTCTAGCTCACCTGTTATTGGCTCACAGTCAGTTCACCAGCAGGCTGTAACTTGCTGTGTCAGTACTGTGGGGATATTCTATCAGACAACGGGATAACTCTGTAAGACCTCCAGAAACCTCTTTATGTTTATTTTAACAGGAAGTTTGGAATCTCAATATCTTAACTCAATTGAAAAATTAGCTGATGAGTAAATTTCAGTCATCCAAGCTAGCATTTCCCAAGCATATTTCACAAACACTTGTCCTATGAGATATTGCAAGGAAAAAAGAAAAAGAAAACAAGCTCTATGTTCATGTCATTTTGAGAGATGAGGCATACAATATTTTTATGCAAACATGCACACAACGTTTTTGAGTCTTGAAATTTATTAGCATATGAAAGTCTTTGCAAAGTCCAAAAGTAAAGATACCAATTTAATTTTATTCATTTCATTGTTAACTAAACTCATTTTCAGTCCCCCTTCTTGGGAATACCCTGACCTGGTCAGTGAAATAGCTGATTAGAAAAGGGGATTGGTGAAATAATATTCTCTAGCATTCCTCAGATCATTTTGCACTGAGCTATGATGGTCTCAGACTCTGAATCCCACCCATGCCGGCCTGAAGTGCACAGTACTCCCAGCTGCCTCATCACTGTTCTATTTGCGTTCCTACTTAGACAACTGAGTTCTTTCAACTCCCTCTCCACCTGCTGCTTTTCCTTCTATCAGTATTGCTGACTCCCCGCCACAGGTGCTGTCACTCTAGTACATTCCCATCATTGCTGAATGTTCACTCAGCAATTGTGTATTTAAATTGACATTAAAAGCCCCATAGCTCCCCTTGGCTGCTGCCAGAAATTAGCATATGTTTTCAGTATTTATGAGACACACACAGCTGACATTTTTAAAATTACATTCTATCTATAAAAACATATGTATCCAACTGTGGTGAGATTAGATGGTCTTGCATTTATTTTTCTAAGAATTGAGCACATCCAAAACATACTCTCCTCTGAATGCATCTCATTCTTTCTATTTTGGCAATATCTTTCAAACATCCAACTACCAGGGACACTTATGCATTAACATTTCATTCAATTAATAGCTTCTTAGAAAAACAAGCACTTTTCCCCATGTTAATTTCTATAGCCAGGCTGCAAAGGACATAGATTAGATTTAATATTGCTGCTGCTGCTTAAGAGAGCTGTCATAAAACCAATTATTCCCAATTGCAAATATATGCCCCTTACAGCTAAAGCGTAAAGAAACTCATGGCCAGCTCAGCATTTGTTGGTTTCCAAGTCATATATGATATCCTGGTTTGCTTCTGGCCATTTTGAGAAAAATATCTTTAGCAAGGAGCAAAAGCATGCGTTCTTCACATTGATATTTGGATTCTAACCCACTACCATCCGACCGTACACACACAGCACGATTCAAATTCAACAATAGTGAAAAAGGTAGAGAGATGGAAACAAATGATTCTGATTTAATAGGAGAATATTATTCATGAACCTAGGCTTAAGCTAAATTATTTTTTAGCCTCCCTCAAGGAAGGACTGTAAACCTGATAGAAGGGTTCTTCTGTAACCACGAACTTAATTCACAAAAAAGCCCCAGTGAATGTTGTGAGGTAAATACTACAGACAATGCAGAAATTCCAGCAAGGGTGTTTGAGAAAGGAGAAGTGCAAGACAATTTTCTTCTCCAAGAAGACCCTTTTTGGAGTACAGTTTTGCTTTAAATAATACAAGCAAGTTTTAGTGTCTAAATGAATTCCTCTGGCTTTTGATTTTCTTGACACTTCCTTGCCTTCATTATTATTATTTTTTTAATAAATAATAAAGCATTAGCTATAATTTCACTACAAATCCAAAGATCACTGATGGTCTTTGAAGCCTCAGGCTCTCAGATGTTATCCTCCTCACACACTCTCCCCCCCCCCCCATTCCCTCTGCTTTGGTCATAATATCACTCACGTGTACAAACCTAAGAGTGAATTCCTCCTTCAGTTCTGCACCTTAGCTCCCACATGCTTGGCTCACCACAGACATGTCCCCAGGTCCCGAAGCTAATATTGTAGTCAGGAAGACTAATCATCATATGATTAAGGATGAGCTCACTACAGTAACAAAGCAATCCCATCATTTTGCTGGGCTTAACTCAACAAAGGATTATTTCCTGCTCTCACTAAAGGAGGGTTAGCTGGAGCCTCTGCTCTACCTGGTTACTTAGGGAATTAGGCGATGGCAGTTTTACCATGTTTTAGCACATCCATCTGAAACACATAGTCTCTGATCACTGTAGTGGAAGAAGAATATAGACTTTACCATGCCTCAGCCTGGAAGAAACATGTAACTTCTTTCATCCATTATCCAGAACTGCAAGAGGACTGGGAGATAGAGGAAAAAACCTGGAATATTTGATTAACTTTATTTTCTCTGCTAAATATATATATATGAGCAACTATAGCTGAAAATAAAAGATATATATATTTTAATTATTAATTTATCCAATTCCTCAAATCTACACTTTTTCTTATCCCTAGGCTTCCAAACATAATGCCCCTTCTGTAGTATACTCATGGATGAACTCCATTTTCAAATCCTATACTTCAGGTCTTGGCTTAGGCAGCACTTCTTTTGAGACTCTTTAAATAATCCTAATTCAGCCTAGATCC
This sequence comes from Saccopteryx leptura, assembly GCF_036850995.1. NCBI lineage: Eukaryota > Metazoa > Chordata > Mammalia > Chiroptera > Emballonuridae > Saccopteryx > Saccopteryx leptura. The sequence continues at coordinate 364,766,835 of NC_089503.1, read as the reverse complement.
TGCTCTGCACTCCTCTATACCTTTCCCACAATAATAGCTAGCCTTTATTATTTACTCCTTGCCAGGTACTCTTCTGAGCACTTTCCACTTAATTCTCAAAATAAGCCAATGAAGTGGTGTCTTAGTCCAGGTCTCCTAGAAAACAGAGCCTGACTCAAGCATGTATATGCTAGCCCTGTATTAGGAGGGCAGTCCAGAGAAGCAGGAGAGTAAGCAGAGGTCAGTGAGGCAGGGAGAAGGGGGAACATAAATTGATATTAAGGACTGGGTTATAGACCTGGCCACAGCTTTGTGATAAGCTGGGTGCTCATAGGAAATTGAGAAAAATTTAGAAAGGCAAAAAAATTACAGAAAAGGGGAAAAAAAAAGGTGCTAACTACTACGTCTCAAAAGTACACCCCATCTCCAATTACCCAGGAGCAGCCACACAGCAGGCCCAGGTCTGCAGCAGCGGCAACAGCCTGGGTCCATGGCCAAGGAAGAGAACAAGCTGTTACTGTCGCGGTCCAGTGCAACGAGTCTATTTCAGGGTCTTGAATGGGAAAAAGGCATGAAATTAAATAAATGATAGACAGAGACTTAAAGATATATACATACAGATGGGTTCGGGAGGATGGCACAGAGAAGTCTCTACTGTTCTGAGCCATAACATGGCTGCTCCCAAAGATGCATCCATCTTTATTCATGGAAAAAATGTAGTCCATTAGCAATTCAATTGTTTCCAAGACAACTCAAAGACAACCCCCACCAAACCATTCAAATCTAACTTTACACCAATAAGAAACTAGCTTCTAGTCTCTTCCGGAGAACATGGGTGGGATGAGCGAGAATTAAGTATAGCTCTTTGTTAATTAGGTAGGTGAGGTGGGGGTTTGGGCCCAGCAGCTCTGTCCCCAAGATATCCAGATTGAAAAAATATCCTGCTTATATTTCAGTCCCCAACAGATCCCTCTTTTGTATTTTTTAAAACTTTAATTCATGTGCTGCGATTCAAACTCATCTGACTCCCCATGCTCCGATTTGGAGGTAGATTGGAAAAATATAAAATAAACAACAAAATTAAAATAGCCAATGCTAACAGATACTATAACAAGTGTCCTAATACAATGAAGTGATTAAAGCGTATTAGATTATCAAGTTTTAACTAATACAACAGGATCTAAAATAAAATTCTTACAGTCTTATACGTCCTTAACATGTTAACATAATTTTACCAAGTCCATGTTGACACCATCACCTCTTCATATTATTTGTAAATGTAACCCAACCCCACTTCAGTCTGAGAACTGTCCCAAGGAGCAGGAGTCACACACATTTAGGAAAAGTCCACAGTGCACTGGAGTTGTGGTCACATTTCCATACTTTGCAGATAGAATCCAAGTTCCAATGAACACTGCTTCTAGCTGGCAATGATTCAGGTAGACTGGAAAAGCCATCTGCAGCATGTATGGAGACAGAGTTTCCATTGGAAAATGAACCCAGGAGATGAACCCAGGATGCCTTTCCCTGGAGCTCTGAAGCTGTGGGGTGGTGAAGAGAACCTTGGGATACACTATGCTGGGTGGCAGAGGTAAATTCATCTAAATTAGGAGCAGGTCCCAGCCTAAAATAGGCATGGGGCATTGAGGCAGGAGGAACAAAAGAGACACTATATATTAAACAAAGCAACATAAAATAAGACTATCAAGACCCACAACAGAGATCTTCAAGGGATGAATAAAAACCCAAATATTCAGACAAGTCATAGTAAGTGGCCCTCATGTCCATAAGAAAGGAGATCAGTTTACCTGATACTTGGAAGAAATACCGTAGGTTCATCCACAGTGACATGAAATGGGGCTGACGGCCCTGGGCAAGTTTAGCCTACAGTGACAAATCCCAGCAGGCTGGGCAAGGTCAGGTCACAGGTGGCTGGAGCAGGGCTGGAAGAGACTGAACCCTCCCTTAGAAGAGTGAGGGGCAGCTTACCTTCCAGCGTCCCTTTTTCCCACAGCAAAGGTATGGCCTTAATGAGGGCTGAGAAGCCAGGCAGGCTTTAGCTTAATGACCTTCCTTTCCACTCTTGAAGCAGGGCCCTGATGGAGTCCTATGAAGTCTCTCGAGGGTGTTGGAGCCTTTATGGGTGTATGCCAAGAGTGGGTATTTTGTCTGATCTCTTTCAGGCTCTGTCTACCTTTTCTGTTCCTCTTGGTCATTATAGACCTTAAAAGCCATGCTCAGAAGATCTCGCTGAGGGATTTGAGGGTCCTCATCCACCTATATAAACTTTTTTTCTGTATATCTGGACCTATTTGGAAAAAGACAAAACAATGTTATTAGCTGGATCAAATAAAAGAGGGTAGAAATTTGCAAGAGAAAGAGGTTTGGCATCTCTTGTAGGATTCAGGAGTCTCTCAGCTGCTGAATAATCCTGTACATTAGCATTCAAAAGAAATTTTTTAAAGTAAATAGCAGGATAAAAAAAGATTTGCAAGAGTTCCAGGATATGACTCCGCCCTTTTTTATATTATTTACAATTAACTTTTAAGCATTTGTTGGGCACACTTTATAATACCTTGACTTCAAAGATTGTAAGAAATATTTGTCGCCCTGGCCGGTTGGCTCAGCGGTAGAGCGTCGGCCTGGCGTGCGGGGGACCCGGGTTCGATTCCCGGCCAGGGCACATAGGAGAAGCGCACATTTGCTTCTCCACCTCCTCCTCTCCTTCTTCTCTGTCTCTCTCTTCCCCTCCCGCAGCCAAGGCTCCATTGGAGCAAAGATGGCCCGGGCACTGGGGATGGCTCCTTGGCCTCTGCCCCAGGCACTAGAGTGGCTCTGGTTGCAGCAGAGTGATGCCCCAGAGGGGCAGAGCATCACCCCCTGGTGGGCAGAGCATTGCCCCTGGTGGGCGTGCCGGGTGGATCCCGGTGGGGCGCATGCGGGAGTCTGTCTGACTGTCTCTCCCCGTTTCCAGCTTCATAAAAATACAAAAAAAAAGAAAGAAAAAGAAATATTTGTCTTCATGTTAATTTCTAACAAAATATAGTAAATACATTTTCAAGCAATATTCTCATACTTATCAAAATATTTCTACCCCATTAATTAACAGGAAATTAAAGAGCACATTAAAGCTGGAAAATTCCAGTATGGCTATCATTATTTTCCTATATTAAGCAAATCCACCCTGCTTTAAGCTTTGCAGCTTGCAGCTTGCAGCAGTTTGCAGCTTGGAGCAGTTTTGCCAAATTAGCAAGTCTTTAGAATCCACATTCCATTTTATTTAAATTTAAATGAGCATGCTTTACTTATTCTAATTAAAATTATAAATTTGTAGAAATGTTTTCATTTTATTTTTACAATATTAGAGCCAGTATTTCCAATTTTTTGCATGCAATAACTTAATTCAGGCCTTAAAAATCACATTTAGACATTAAACAAAGAGTTCACATACAAGAATTACACAAATCAAGAGTGAAACCCAGGATTTTAGAGATTAGAACGTGGCCTGCTTGATCTTACACAGGGATATTTTAATAGGAACCTATTAAGGATAAATACCAAACAGAAATCTCTCTCAAAAAATCTCAAGATGGCTGTATGAAATCTCTGTTTAGCCATATCCAAACAGGTGTCCCCTTCACCCTCTTTCCAAGCATAAAATAGGAAAGAAATAAAATGATAGTTTAGAGAAAGTTAGAGAATAACAGGAAAAAGCTGTAATTTCCCCAAACTCTTAAGTCTTTTTATTTACTAAAAAGAAATCAGATGATAATACAACTTTAAAAAGCATCCCAGAAGACAAGATGGCACTGGAGTAGGTGGATGAACCAACATCCACCTCCCAGAACCAAAGTGGATTATGAACTAATTTTAAGAACTATCATCTGGGAAAACCAACTTTGGACTAAACTAAGGGGACTCTTCAACCAAGGAACACTTAAGAAGCCACACTGAGACTGGTAGGAAAAGTGGAAATGCGGAGAGGGCTGCCCAGCTCCCCTGAGCGAACAACAGCCGGGAGAAACTCGTGTGGCGGGAAGTGAGTTTAGCAGAGAGGGAGGGTCCTGAGCTCCAGGAACAAAGCCCCAGCCTGTAGCCCCAGAGCCTAGAAGAGGCATATGGACAGTATTTAGCTGGAAACAAGACAGGATACTGTTTGTGAAAAAGAGACTAATTTCTCAGACCCAGGATTCTTCCTAAAGGAACCGCGCAGAACACCTCTCTCAAAACCACTCACCCAGGGCTCCGGGGGATGGGAAGAGAGGAGAATACTGGAGTAGCAGGAAGAAAGTGTAATCTAGGAGGCACAGGGAGAAACATTTTGAGAGAGAGGCACCCTAACCCCTGGGACGAATCACTCCCCAAATCTGAAGTGAATATTTCTCCTGGAAACAGCAATGCCAACAAAGGGAAGCAGGACACCAGCCAAACAAGCTCTCCCACGGCACTCAGAGCAGAGTCACTTAGAAGGAGGGAGCTTTCGGGACTACAGTAGTGAGTGTTAGGGTCTGAGCTGCAGTGCCCACAACCCACACAGCTGAGGGCTCGCGAGAGGGTGGGCAGCAGCGGGACACGGAAGTGCAGTTCTGTTGGCAAGGGCAGAAGCTGGCTGTCCACCACTGGGCCCAGGTGTGAGTTCAGTCTTGCCTGGCTGGGGAGAAATAGGCGTGCAAAAGCAGTCAAGCCCAGCTGCGGGGTGCCTGCAATCCAGCCATTGGGAGAAGGGCGGGAACCCCAGAAGGGTTGGAGACCAGCCCTTGAGCAAGGGCGCAGGTGCACAGCCTTGCACCACCCGGGGGAACCGAGGTTTGTGGCCTGACTTGGGAGCCGGCTCCTCCCGCGGGGGTGGAGCCAAAAACCCAGAACAGGTGGAGTCCTGCTACTGAGCATGGGCACGCAGTCCCACCTGGCCTGTGGAGACAAAGATTGCAGCCGTCCCATGAGCAGACTCCTCCTGCAAGGGTGGGGCAAAAGCCCGGAATCAGGTAGAGACCCGCAGCTGAGCAAACTGCCCTCAGGGCCGAGCATAACGCCACCCATGGGGACGGGGCAAAGGCCAAGGCCACCAAGGCTTGTATACCTCAGCACGTGATCACAGCCACTCCCATGAAGGAGAGGCAGAAACCACAGCAACAGCCCCAGAGAGCAGGCACTGGCAACACCCATACCCAAACACCCTAGGCAGCAACAGCAAAGAGGGTGGCGGGCCTGCAGACAGACCATACCTAGGGAACAGAGGCCACACCCAGTGGAATCAAGTGGCCAAAACCTTCCTTTACACAGAAAATGAGAAGGCAGAGAAATGCAACACAAATGAATCAAGAAAAATCGCCACAAAAGGACCTGAATGAATCAGATATAACCACATTACCAGATGCAGAGTTTAAAATAACAATTGTTAGGATGCTCAAAGATATTAGAACAATAGATGGTCATTAAGAACACCTAAATAAAGAGATAGCAAATATTAAAAAGGACATTGAAATAATAAAAAAGAATCACTCAGAAATGACAAATACAATATCAGAAATGAAGAACACAATGGAAGGAATTAAAAGCAGATGGATGAAGCTGAGAATCAAATCAGTGAGTTAGAGGACATAATAAATAAAGGCATGGAAGCAGAGCAGAAAAAAGAAAAGAGACTCAAAAAGTCTGAGGACACTCTAAGAGAGCTCTGTGACAACATGAAGAGAAATAACATCCACATCATAGGGGTTCCTGAAGAAGAAGAGAAAGAACAAGGGATAGAGACTTTGTTCAAGCATGTCACAGCTGAAAATTTCCCTCAATTAAGGCAGGAAAACATCTCACATGTCCAAGAAGCACAGAGAACTCCATTAAACAGAAACCCAAAGAAATGAACACCAAGACAAATCATAATTAAAATACCAAAGATAAGTGATAAAGAGAAAATATTAATAGCTGCTAGAGAAAAAGAGACTATCACCTACAAAGGAGCCCCCATAAAGATGACTTCCTACTTCTCAACAGAAACACTTGAGGCCAGAAGGGAATGGCAAGAAATATTCAAAGTAATGCAGAACAAAAGCCTACAACCAACACTACTTTATCCAGCAAGGCTATCATTTAAAATTGAAGGAGAAATAAAAAGCTTTCAGACAAAAAAAACTCAAGGAATTTACTACAACCAATCCAAGGCTGCAAGAAATGCTAAGGGGCCTGTTGTAAACAGATCAAAGGAGAAAAAGAATATAGCAAAAGAGAAATACAGTTTTAAAGAATAAAATGGCAATAAACAATTACATAACAATAATAACCTTAAATGTAAATCGATTAAATGATCTGATCAAAACACATAGAGTAGCTGCGTGGATAAGAAAACAGGACCCATACATATGCTGTCTACAAGAGACACACCTTAAAACAAAAGACGCACATAGACTGAAGATAAAAGGATGGAAAAAAATATTTCACGCAAATGGAAATGAAAAAAAAGCTGGGGTAGCAATACTTATATCAGACAAAATGGACTTTAAAACAAAGACTATAGTTAGAGATAAAGAAGATCACTACATAATGATAAAGGGAGCAATTCAACAGGAAGATATAACCATTATAAATATCTACACACCTAATATAGGAGCACCTAAATATATAAAGCAGACTTTGATGGATTTAAAGGGTGAGATCAACAGTAATATTATCATAGTAGGGGATTTCAATACCCCACTAACATCACTAGATAGATCCTCAAGAAAGAAAATTATCAAAGAAACAGCAGACTTAAGGAACATACTAGATCAAATCAATTTAATAGATATCTTCAGAACGTTTCACCCTAAAACAGCAGAATATACCTTCTTTTCAAGTGCTCATGGTACATTCTCTAGAATAGACCACATGTTAGGGCACAAAAGTGGTCTCAACAAATTTAAGAAGATTGAAATCATATCGAGCGCTTTCTCTGATCACAATGGCATGAAACTAGAAATCAACCACAACAGAAGAACTGAAAAATACTCAAACACTTGGAAACTAAATAGCATGTTATTAAATAATGAATGTGTAAACAATGAGATCAAAGAAGAAATTTAAAAATTCCTAGAAATGAACAATAATGAGCATACATCAACTCAAAATTTATGGGACACAGCAAAAGCAGTCCTGAGAGGGAAGTTCATAGCATTACAGGCATACTTCAAGAAGCTAGAAAAAGCTCAAATAAACAACTTGACTCTATATCTAAAAGAACTAGAAAAAGAACAGCAAGTAAACCCCAGAGCTAGTAGAAGGAAGGAAATAATAAAGATCAGAGCAGAAATAAATGACATAGAGGCTAAAGAAACAATACAGAGGATCAATGAAACTAGGAGCTGATTCTTCGAAAAAGTAAACAAGATTGATGAACCTTTAACCAGACTTAAGAAAAAAAGAGAGAGGACTCAAATAAATAAAATTAGAAACGAGAGTGGAGAAATAACAAATGACACACAGAAATACAAAATATTGTAAGAAAATACTATGAAGAACTGTACGCCAAAAAACTAGACAACTTAGATGAAATGGACAAATTCCTTGAAACATACAATCTTCCAAAAATCAATCTGGAAGAATCAGAAAACCTAAACAGACCAATTACAACAAATGAGATTGAAAGAGTTATCAAAAACTTCCAAAAAAGAAAAGTCCTGGGCCTGATGGCTTCACAAGTGAAATCTAACAAATATTCAAAGAAGAATTAACTCCTATCCTTCTCAAGCTTTTTCAAAAAATTCAAGAGGAAGGAAGACTTCCAAGCTCCTTTTATGAGGCAAGCATAATTCTGATTCCAAAACTAGGCAAAGACAGCAAAAAGAAAGAAAATTATAGGCCAATATCCCTGATGAATTTAGATGCTAAAATCCTCAACAAAATTTTAGCAAACCAAATCCAACAATATATGAAAAAAATCATACACCATGATCAAGTGGGATTTATTCTTGGGAGGCAAGGCTGGTACAATATCTGCAAGTCAATCAATGTGATTCGTCACATAAACAAAAGGAAGGAGAAAAACCACATGATAATTTCAATAGATGCAGAAAAAGCATTTGATAAAATCCAGCACCCATTCATGATCAAAACTCTCAGCAAAGTGAGAATACAGGGAACATACCTCAACATGATAAAGGCCATCTATGACAAACCCACAGCCAACATCATACTCAATGGCCAAAAATTAAAAGCAATCCCCTTAAGATCAGGAACAAGGCAGGGGTGCCCCCTTTTACCACTCTTATTCAACATAGTTCTGGAAGTCCTAGCCACAGCAATCAGACAAGAAAAAGAAATAAAAGGCATCCAAATTGGAAAAGAAGAAGTAAAACTATCATTATTTGCAGATGATATGATATTGTATATAGAAAACCCAAAGTCGCAGTCAAAAAACTACTAGACCTGATAAATGAATTCAGCAAGGTGGAAGGATATAAAATTAACACTCAGAAATCAGAGGCATTTTTATACACTAACAATGAACTGTCAGAAAGAGAAATTAAGGAATCAATCCCCTTTACCATTGCAACCAAAAAAATAAAGTACCTAGGAATAAATTTAACCAGGGAGATTAAAGACTTGTACTCGGAAAATAATAAAACATTGATAAAAGAAATCAGGGAAGCCTGACCAGGTGGTGGCGCAGTGGATAAAGCATCAGACTGGGATGCGGAAGGACCCAGGTTCAAGACCCCGAGGTCGCCAGCTTGAGCGTGGGCTCATCTGGCTTGAGCAAAGAGCTCACCAGCTTGGACCCAAGGTCGCTGGCTCCAGCAAGGGGTTACTCGGTCTGCTGAAGGCCCGCAGTCAAGGCACATGTGAGAAAGCAATCAATGAACAACTAAGAAGTCGCAACGCACAACGAAAAACTAATGATTGATGCTTCTCATCTCTCTCCGTTCCTGTCTGTCTGTCCCTGTCTATTTCTGCCTCTGTAAAAAAATAAAAATAAATAAATAAATAAAGAAAGAAATCAGGGAAGATACAAACAAGTGGGAGCATATACTGTGCTCATGGTTAGGAAGAATAAACATCATTACAATGTCTATATTACCCAAAGCAATTTATAAATTCAATGCAATATTGATTAAAATACCAATGACTTACTTCAAAGATATAGAACACATATTCCAAAACTTTATATGGAACCAAAAGAGAACACGAATAGCCTCAGCAATCTTGAAAAGGAAGAATAAAGTGGGAGGTATCACACTTCCAGATATCAAGTTATATTATAAGGCCATTGTACTCAAAACAGCCTGGTACTGGCATAAGAACAGGCATAGATCAATGGAACAGAACAGAGAACCCAGAAATAAACCCACACCTTTATGGACAATTGATATTTGACAAAGGAGGTAAGAGCATACAATGGAGTAAAGACAGCCTCTTCAACAAATGGTGTTAGGAAAATTGACAGCTACCTGCAAAACAATGAAACTAGATCACCAACTTACACCATTCACAAAAATAAACTCAAAATGGATAAAAGACTTAAATGTAAGCCGTAAAACCATAAGCATCTTAGGAGAAAACATAGGCAGTAAGTTCTCTGACATCTCTCGCAGCAATATATTTGCTGATTTGTCTCCACAGGCAAGTGAAATAAAAGACAGGATAAACAAATGAGACTTTATCAAACTAAATACCTTCTGCACAGCTAAAGACAATAAGAACAGAATAAAAAGACTACACAATGGGAGAATATATTTGACAATGTATCTGATAGGGGGTTAATAACCAAAATTTATAAAGAACTTGTAAAAATATCAGGAAGACAAACAATCCAATCCAAAAATGGGCAAAAGAAATGAATAGACACTTCTCCAAAGAGAACATAGAGATGGCCAATAGGCATATGAAAAAATGCTCAACATCACTAATCATTAGAGAAATGCAAATTAAAACCACAATGAGATATCACCTCACACCAGTCAGAATGGCGTTCACCAACAAAACAACACAGAATAAGTGCTGGCGAGGATGTGGAGAAAAGGGAACCCTCCTGCACTGCTAGTGGGAATGCAGACTAGTGCAGCCTCTGTGGAAAACAGTATAGAGATTCCTCAAAAAGTTAAAAATCAAACTCCCTTTGACCCAGCTATACCACTGTTAGAAATATACCCCAAGAACACCATAGCACTGTTTGAAAAGGAGAAATGCACCCCCATGTTTATGGCAGCATTGTTCACAATAGCAAAGATCTGGAAACAGCCCAAGTGTCCGTCAGTGGACGAGTGGATTAAAAAGCTTTAGTACATATATACTATGGAATACTACTCAGCCATAAGAAATGATGACATCAGATCATTAGAACAACATGGATGGACCTTGATAACATTATACTGAGTGAAATAAGTAAATCAGAAAGAACTAAGAACTACATGATTCCATACATAGGTGGGCCATAAAAATGAGACTCAGAGACATGGACAAGAGTATGGGCGTTACAGGGGGGGGAGGAGAAGGAGGGGGTTGTGGGAGGGGAGGGGCACAAAGAAAACCAGTTAGAAGGTGACGGAAGACAATTAGACTTTGGGTAATGGGAATGCAGCATAATTAAATGTCAAAATAACCTAGAGATGTTTTCTCTGAACATATGTACCCTGATGTATCAATGTCACCCCATTAAAATTAATTAAAAAAAAAAAGGAAAGCATCCCAGTCTTCTAATCATTCTTAAATTCTAATAGCTGTTGCATCTGGCAGCCTAAATCCCTCGTTTTCAACCCCCCCCAAAAGACAAGGGAAGGCTTTCCCACTCCCCTCCAGGGTTGGGCCTCCTGGGCAGAGCCGTGCCCTGCCCATACGAATGTCAGCCCTCCCATAGCACCACCACTCTGGGCCTGCCCCGCCCATTGTGACCAGGAGTCACCAACAGGCCCTGTGCCGGGACCCTGCTTCTCACACTGGCTGCTGCAGCTTGCGCTTCCAAGAGGGGACCATGGCCGGGCCGCGCTGGCAGCTGCTCAGGCTCAAGGTGGCAGTAGCTTCTGCGGCTTCTCTGAATCCTTTGCCCCTCGGTATTATATTTAGACTTACACTCATTCGCCCAGAGTTTCCCTTTTCTACAGTGTGGGCAAAGGCCTTGAACCCTTAGGAACCAGCCGGGCTTGAAAAGGAGGCCAAGGATGATATACAGGGGGAGCAAGGCAGTTTCTAGCAAAATGCCCCGAATCTTTGCATTGGAAACAAGGTCCACTGGCATAAATATTTCCCTGACTTTCCTTCTTTTGTTTGTTTTGCCTTTTATCAAAATACCCTGGAATTCTTCCCTTAATGCCTGTGGCAAAAGCAAGTCCTCTTATGTATGAATTCCCAACATCATTGCATATTCTGATATACACTTCTTTTTCTACCACTATTCTTTCAACTGCCGGAATCAGCCGTGAAACAAATTCTTGATATTGCTCATCAGGACCTTGCCTAATATTGCTGAATTCCTCCATTTTTCCCCCTACATCTCAAGTTTGATCCAAAGCTTGTTGGAGTGGGGATCTCCAAGGGTCTGAGACAAAGACCTTGGGAGCAGAGGGCGGCAGAGGCACAATGTTTAAAATAGCCACAGTCGTGATATTCTCATCTCCCAAGTTATTCTCAGACTTCAAGTTCTTCTCATATTTATATTCCTCTGTTTCTACCTCATTCTGATCAAACAACTTATTCTCAAATAAAAACATTTGTACAAAAAGAAAAATGTCCCTCACTTTTGAACCTATCTGTCCCATGGTTATTTATTTACTCCCAAATTACTTTATTATTATACTCTCATCCCAAACTCTACTTAAAAGCTTCACTCTCTAGAAGCTTTATACTTACTTCATGTGCACACTTCTGGGGAGTTCCATTACCTCTCCTCTTTCCCTTTTTCGATGGCCCCACTTTGGGCACCAATTGTCATGGTCCAGCCGCGATGAGTCTATTCTGGGGTTTCAAATGGGAAAAGGTATCAAATTGAATAAATGATAGACAAAGACTTAAAGATATATACATACAGATGGGTTTGGGAGGACAGCATGGAGAAGAGTCTCTACTGTTCCTGAGCTGTAACATGGCTGCTCCTAAAGATGCATCCGTCTTTATTCATGAAAAAATGTGGTCCATTAGCAATTCAATTGTTTCCAAGACAACCCCCACCAAACTATTCAAATCTAACTTTACACTAATAAGAAACTAGCTTCTAGTCCCGTGATGATGAACCTTTTTATAAAAACCTCCCACTTTTGCAGTGCTGGTCAACCTGGTCCCTCCTGCCCACTAGTGGGTGTTCCAGCTTTCATGGTGGGCAGTAGCGGAGCAACCAAACGGCATTGTGATTGGCCCACCATGAAAGCTGGAACACCCACTAGTGGGCAGGAGGGACCAGGTTGACCAGCACTGCAAAAGTGGGTGGTTTTTATAAAAAGGTTCGCCATCACGGTTCTAGTCTCTTCCAGAGAACATAGGTGGGAAAAGCGAGAATTAAGTATAGCTCTTTGTTAACTAGGCAGGTGAGGTGGGGGTTTGGGCCCAGCACCTCTGTCCCCAAGATATCCAGATTGCAACAATACCTTGTTTATATTTTGGTTACCAACATGTTACAATGACTACTGCTAGGAAGCAAGGTGAGGACATGGATCTGGGGTGGCAACAAACTGAACCAAAAATATTTCTTTCAGGAAGTGTGATTTGTTTCCAGTTTTTGGATGATGACTCCAATGCATGGAAATGTAAAAATCTGAACAAGATGACAGCGAGAAAGTAACAAAGCCAGGATGTAAACCAAGACAAACTGGCCCCCAAACATGTGATCTCAACCACTCTACTGTCAAAAAACCACAAATACCAGCAAATAAAGAACTTCTTTGTCACCAGCACCTATTACAAATATAAAATCTGACATAGCAGACACTCAGTAACTATTTATTAAATGAATCAATCAGTAAGTAGTACTTTGCCTTCTGATCAAGATGGCAGCATAGGTTAATATCGTACTTGAATCCTCTGACAACCACATCAAAATTACAACTAAATTACAGAACAACCATCATTCAGAACCTTCTGAAATCTAGCTAAGTGGATGTCCTACAGCTTAGGGATAAAGAAGAAGCCACATTGAGACTGGCAGGAGGGATGGAGATGCAGAATGGGCCAGTCCCACACCCACGTAGGGTGGTTTAAAATCAGGAGTGACAGCTCAGCTGCAGAGGTCCCCCTGAAGAGCAAGGTGTCCCAGCCCCACACCAGTTCCCCCAGCCCAGGGTTCCAGTGCTAGGAAAAGAAGTTCCCATAACATCTGGCTGTAAGATCAGTGGGGACTGAAGCTGAGGGAAACAGAGCACTGCTGGAGTCCCAGGGCATCCCTCTTAAAGGGCCCATGCATGGGCTTACTGAATTCACTCTCTCCAAGCTTCATCGCTGGGCAGCAGCTCGAAAAGAACTAGGGACATACAGGAAGGAATTGTCTGCCATCAAGCTGAGAGTTGGGGGTAGAGTACAGCTCTCTACCAGACAAAATTGTCAGAGAGCATTGTTCCTTTTCTGAGACACCCCATCCCCATAGAGCCAGCTGGCAGGCACCATATCTGAGTCTCCATCAACCTGGCACAAACTGTTTACCCAACCCAGGTGATTTCCTGAGAACCCACCCCAACCAACGTGAAAGGTCCACCCAAGCTGTTTCCAGTGCCTTTCCCATACAAATAGCCTCTTTTGCCTCATGCTTTGATATTTCTTAGAATCTCTCAGTTAAGTAGTATCTGGCTTCCTTGTGCCCTATATCCCTTGCTGCATGTCCCCAGCCCTGGCATTAGTGGCAGCGGGCCTTGGTTCACAACTTGACTTTTCCAAGCCCTCCTGGGCACCTTCTAGCCCAGCACAAGTAGCAGCCATCTTCAGATCACTCTGTAGTTTGCACCTGGTGGCCCCAGGCATGGCACAGACAGTGGCTGACCAGAGCCAGTGCACCAGGTAGATAGCTTCAGACCACATCAGATTACAACCCTACCACCTCCATGAGTGACATACTCCCAGGGTAAACCCGGTGAGCATTAAAGCCCCACTGAAGCAAGTCTGGCTCGGGAGGGTTGACTTCTGCACAGCAGCTCCCCCACTGTTGTTGCAGCCAGTCCTTGTAGTTGATCGGCTTGGGGTCAATCCTTCCCACTGATGCCAACAGCAATCAAAGCTCAACTACAACAGGAAGTGCACACAGCCCACAGAGGGATGCACCTGGAGCACCCAGCTTAGGAGACTGGGGAGGCTGCATGATTGGGTCCTACATGACACCTACTATACAAGGCCACACTACCAAGTCTGCAAAACAAAGCAGCTTTACCTGATACCTAGAAACAAACACAGGGAAGCAGCCAAATTACAGAGACAAAGAAACATATCCCAAATAAAAGAACAGGAGAAATCTCCAGAAAAAGAACTAAACAAAATAGAGGCAAGCAAACTACCAGATACAGAATTCAAAACAATATTATAAGCAACAGCATTAAAAAGAACATAGAAACCATAAAAAGAATCAGTCAGAATTAAGTATATACTAACTGAAATGAAAAATAATTTACAGGGATTCAACAGTACAGTAGATGAAGCCAAGAACCAAATCAGCAATTTGGAATATAAGCAAAACACCTAATCAGCGCAGCAAAAAGAAAAAAGAATTCAAAAAAATGAAGATAGTGTAGGAAACCTTTGGCACAACTGCATGCACATCAACATTTGTATAATAGGGATGCCAGAAAGGAAAAAAGAAAGAAAAAGAAATTGAAAATGTACTTGAAAAAATAATGACAGAAAAGTTTCCTCACTCTGTGAAGGAAAGACATACAAATCAAGGATGCATAGGGAGTCCCAAACAAGAGGAATCCAAAGAGGTCTACACCAAGACACATCATAATTAAAATGCAAAAGGTTAAAAACAATCTTAAGAGCAGCAAGACAAAAGCAATTAGCTACCTACAAGGTATCTCCCATAAAACTGTCATCTGATTTCTCAACAAAAACTTTACAGGCCAAAGGGGAGAGATAAGAAATATGCAAAGGGATGAAAGCAAAGATCTACAAGTAAAATTATCCTACTCAGCAAAGCTATCATTTAGAATCGAAGGACATACACAGAGCTTCCCAGACAAGAAAAAGTTAAAGGAGTTCATAACACCCAAGCAGTTATTATATGAAATGTTAAAGGGTCTTCTTTAAGAAGAATAAGAAGAAAGGATTTAAAATATGAATAAAATAGAAGTAAATACATATGTGTCAACAATTGAATCTAAAAAACAAAATTATCAAGACAGAAACAGACTCATAGATACAAAGAACATTTTGATGATTGCCAGATGGGATAGGTTTGGGGGTGATGGCTGAAAAAGATGATTGGATTAAGAAGTACCAATTAAGCCTGACCTGCAGTGGTGCAGTGGATAAAGCATCAACCTGGAATGATGAGGTTGCCAGTTCGAAACCCTGGGCTTGCCTGGTCAAGTCACATATGGGAGTTGATGTTTCCTGCTATTTCTCCCCTTATTTCTCTCTTTCCCTCTCTCTCCCCCTAAAATGAATCAATAAAATATTTAATAAAAATAAAAAAAGAAGTATAAATTGATTATTACAGACTAGCTATGGGGATATAAGTTACCGCATAGGGAATATAGTCAATAATATTCTAATAACTATGTATGGCATCAGATGAGTACAAGATTTATTGGGATGATCACTTAGTAAGTTATATAGTGTCTAACCACTGGGGTTTACACCTGAAACTAATATAATATTGTGTGTCAACTGTAATTGAAAAATAAAAAGTGATTTTAAAATAAATAAAAATAAATGAAATGAAATACATAGTGGTTTTTCAAGAAAGGCTATATAAATCAGTAAGAAGGAGAGATTACATTGTATTGGAGTACTCTGGAAGATTCCACAATAGAAGTGACATCTGAAGATGCCATATCTTCCAAAGACTTAGAGAAAAGTCTGACCCAGTGGCACAAAGGCTATATTTGGAGGCTACCATTTTACTGAAATAGAGGACTGAAATAGGGGAGTAGTAGGAAATAAGGCTTAAAAACTACATTGGTAACAAATTGTAGTAGTTTTGTCATCGTCAAGGTGAATAAGATGCTTAAGTCAGAAAGTCAGAAAAGAGTTAAGAACTGTAGGTATTCTAAATGCAAGTCTCACTTGTAGCATTGTCCACAGCCAGGGAAGCCAAGAGTATGCCCCAGAATATCCCCCAGTCACGGTTCATGTAAGCCATGTTTTATTCTGTACTCCAGGAACCCACCATTGTTCATTCTGTTCTAGGAAACAATTTAATTTTGTTGTTGCTCAAGTCTCTACAGCTTAAGATGAAGCTGTGTTCTTGTTTTTATCAGGAGAAATAGAAAACAGCTGCTGAACATTCTCTTTATAATACGCTTCATACAATTCAGGCAATTACTTAAATATTTTCCTGATATTTGATCATTAACCCAGCACATAGTATAAACAATACTATAAGAAATCTTAGAAGAAAGAACAAATAATAACTTTGGCTTTAGAAAAGGAATTACACACACACACACACATGCAGAGAGATATTTTTTTTAAATCTATAAAGAATAAAATTATATTCCTTTATGGGATAACTCCTTGGTTTATAATGTTTTCCTTATGATACATAAAGCATTGTCTTTATGATAAATGAAGTCTCTCTGGAACTGATTATAACACACATGGGAAACTAATTGCTGAAATAAATTTTTATTTAACAACATGAACATTCCAAATAGATCCACAGGGGTTTCATAACGCTTCCATTTGCATTTGCATTTAGTTAATGCCCTCATGCAGCAACAGGAGCAATCTAAATAGAATAACCACAAGTCACCCTTCTGCCACTTAGTCCTTATCCCACCACTTCTCTCTGACTTAAGTGTTCTGTCTTCCCTGGAAACCATCTCCTGGGTTTTTTTTTTACCTCTATGGCTGCTGCTTCTCAGTCTCCTTTGAAACGCTTATTCCTATCAACCCAACCATGTAATGTTAGGATTCCTCAAAGATCGATCTTAGACACGCTTGTCTTTCCATCCCATACTATCTCCATCAAAGATTTCATTTACGTGACTCACGAGTTTGTATCTACTTCAAGATCTGGCTTCTGAAGTACATCTAACTAATTGCCAATGTGACGCTTCCATGTGAATGCCTGCACCATCATCTAGAACTCATCAAAGCAAAAACTAAATATTGGATACATGAACCCCCAACCTGATCCTGCTCTGGTGTTCTTCTCTCTCATCCCTTTCTTCTGCATACCTAATAAAATATAATAATCTATTCACCAAGTCCTATAAATATTACCTCCTAAGTATTTCTAATCCATCCACCTCTACGTTTTATCTCCACCATTAACCTAGGCCAAGATTCTGAAACAGGATGTTAAATGGGACTTCCTTTTTGGCCAGGAGTCATCAGTAGTCCTGATGAAATCTTTTCCCTTCTCTACCCACATGAAGAAACAGTACCTCTCACCACCCAGTGAGGAAGAGCCTGTAAAAGAATCACTCAGAGAATTGGAGATGCCTCTATGAAGGGGAGACTGGCATCTCATTCCATAGTGGATGTCTGCTTACACAGAAGTCTTGTGGATTTCCCCACTGCGCTTACTTGAACAAGAGGAGAAGAGAGTTGGAGTGAGACAGCTGGGCTGGCAGTGACCCAGTCTACATGCTCTTTGGAAAAAATCAAGAATGTTGAGTTTACCATGGGGCAAGTGGATGCACTACAATTCTTGATGGAGACCCCAGGCACAGGAGACTCTAGAGTGCACTGTCCAGGGCAGAGGCGACATGGGGAGTTGGGAGAGGTAATAGAATATGTGTAAGTTCTTCGTGGGGCATTAGAATCTGGATGCTTTTCACACACAAGTCACCACAGGTTAGTCAGTAGGAGTCCAAAGAAAAAGCCGCTTAAGGACTACAGCAGAGCCAACCAAGAAAGAGACACTGTTCCTCCCTTTCTTCTCCCCAACCCCACCGCACACCAAAAGGGCCTAATTCAAGGACGATGATACTCCCCACCCCTACTGCAAAGTGAGTCTAAAGTCTAGTTCAAAAACATTTTACATAAACAAATGCTGGAGATATCATAATTCCAAATCATTTTAGTTAGCGAAGACTCTGTATCCCACGTGTGACACTATCAAATTTAGTGGGTTGGCCTGCGTCTATTTCTATCGTTTAATTAGGTCTCTTTGTGGGCTTCCACCAGGTGCACAGGGCTGTTTTTTTTATTTTTCAATCTACTTGCTGATGACAGCGTTTTAGAAAACAGTCCCCTCCCAGGTATTTTAAGAACACTAAATAAAATGATTGATGCTACCTGGAGTCTTACAGTGCAAGTCCTTTGAAGCCAGAAAATTAAATTCCATCTGACTATGAGAAGGAAAACTAAGAGAACACACACAGCTAAACTTTCATTAAAGACTGTACTTAGAAAGAAAGGCTATATACACCCTTCTTTAACAGTCACTGAAGCCTTTTTCGCAGTGCGTTTAATGAGGTAGTTTTACTCTGGGTGACCAATAGTCTTCACAGGCCTGTGAGCTAACAAAACAACACGATTAAGATTTGTAGGTTCATTAGTGCTGATGACAAAAGACATAGTGAATTAGTCAATGTTATATGGAGTCACGGTTATTGTTCCCACCATACAAGGAGAAAATAAAACTCCAAGCTCTATAGAGGGAGAAACCAGCTTTATAAATGTCACAAACATCTCATATTAAATTAGAAAATGTAACCATTTTAGAAATTACTGAACATTCTAGACTAGGAGTCAGTAAACAATATCCCCTGAGTTAAATCCATGCTGCTGCCTGTGTTTGTAAATAAAGCTTTATTCAACATGGCCCCAGTAATTTGTTTACATATTGTTTACAGCTGCTTTTGTACTAAAATGCACAGTTGATTAGCTGTGACAGACTGTGTGGCTTGCAAAACCTAAAGTATTAACTATCTGGCATTTTCCAGAAAACATCTCCTAATTGCTGCCCTAGCTATAATATGTATAATCTCTCTACTTATGCTAGAATGACTGCTCTCCTTTCAAAGAAAAGTATGAGTACTTGAACCTTTTATAGTATGATTCACTTAGATAAATGATAGATAGATAGATAGATAGATAGATAGATAGATAGATAGATAGATAAGATAACTATTCTAATCACATGTCACATTTTCATTCATACAATCTAAAGGAAATAAAAAAGGACATGGAAGTGTTTTACTAATCTCAAGTAAGAATCATTTTTATTCTTTCAAGAATGTATTTGATGAAGATTATCTACCTCAAACTATATTCAGGAAAGGAAATAATTTCACTATTCTTTTCCTTTGTACAGTTAACTATTAATAGCTCATATTGACTTAGTCATGTCTACATATTTTCCAGTACATATTGCTCAGGCCTGAATGTAATGGTAATAACAACAATGACAATAATAATTTCCAACACTCGTTGAGAGCTGACAATGTACTAGTGTGACAGACTGTCTCTTCATCAAACCTGCTTCCTCCTCTTCCTAGGACACAGCCTGACTTCTAGCCAATGGATTGTTCCTGGTCTATAAAAGCCTCTTGGGCATGACCTTCAATGTTCTTTCCCTTTTCACTGATTTGATGGAGATGAGCTCAATAACCTGGGAAACTGCTGGTGAAGAGGGGAGAACCCCCAATTGGAAGAAACCTGGCTCCCTAATTATAGTTTGGAGGAGAGCCCCCTATCAGTTAAGAGTCCCTGTTTTGAAGTTTTACATGAGAAATTGACTTCTATACTACTTGACCCATTATATATTTGGAGACTTGTTTGTTACCACAGTTAGCATAACCCTAAAGGTATTGTAATTTAATCAAGAGGTATTTTCATTATGGCTATTGTGCATGTGTAATATCTACCATAAGTACTAGTCATTTCTGTTCAGATCAACACAGTAATATATTAAAATATGGCAACTCATATAAATAGATATTTCGCAACTGCATAGATTTTCTAAATGTCCTGAAGCTTCTTGATCTTAGGAATCCACATTCTATTTTTTATAACTTTTTGGGTAAATCATTTCAGATATTAAACATCCTTGTTAAAACTAAAGAATATTGAGTGAGCTGCAGATAAGCATGTGAGCCATAACATAGCCAATAATGGTTTGGGAATTCAGACGAGACAGGGAAGTGGTTAATAAGACACAGATGAATAGTTATCTCCTGATTAGGGAATAAAATTTGCACTAATTATACAAAGGCAACAAAGATCCTACTTAAATTATTATTTGTTAATTATCCTAAGATTTTATACAATTCTGGTCAAAAGTAAAGACCTCTGGAGCATCTTCTATTTGTTGGAACATGAAATAATAATCTTATTCAAAGTGGTAACTTATGTCCTTCAAATCTAGAGCTTATTTCAAAACAATTTCAGATATTTTATGCCATGTTCATCTTCCCTTTCCCATAAGAATTGTTCGCACCACCATCCTCTCTCTTAAGCATTAGGTCCGCTTTATTCAGGCTATGTGACCAGGCTAACATAAATGGTACAATGTCTAAAAAACTGTGAAGTAACTGTCTGGGGTGACACTTAATGACCTCAAAGGCATTTCAGCTGACACGTCCCTGTGTGCAAGCCAAGGGAGCAGGGCGTTAGACAGTAGGGGTTTGGAAAGGCTTTCTCTACATAGACAAATTTTTATGTCATTCTTTGTCCTCTCATTTGTGCTGTCTATTGAGGAGCCTCTAAAGTTTAGAAAGATTTGGTGTGTGAGATTCAGACATCAAGAATACCTTCAAAATTGTATAGAGATAAGATCTCCAATGCTGCTGACATCCTTTCTCATCATGGACTGGGTGACAGCTCACTGTTGCTGTATTAATGCATCCGTTTCCTTCTTATCCCGATTACCTCCACGCTGCTAATCCGGAGTGGCCTCTCCAGGGCCTGTGAGTTGAAGGGTTGCCTCCAAACCTAAAATTGAAAACTTAAGAAATAATGTTACGTAACCACTTCTTGTATTAATTGAGCTCATACTAAGTGGAAGACTGGGTACAGATATTAATAAAATAGTTACCCCAGACTTAGGAAATAAAGCCTACAATTAAATAAATCCAACACCCAAATAAAAGGTTAAGTGCCATAAGAAAGATATGGTAAAAAATATTCTGAGAGTTCAAAACGAAGAAATACGAATTCTAGAAACTCTTAAGAAAATTTCTTCAATACTGGATAACTTTGCAGTTGATTCTGGAGATGACGAGTCAAGCGTGGGTTTTTAGGATTGCTGTTTTGTAAGTGGTGAGTTTCCATTGTAAGTATTTTTGGAGGATTTCTAAAAGCCCTGGTGCCATCAAATTACAGTTCTAGGCATGCCAATAAGCAACTGCTGATTGGGGTCATACACAACAAGTCTGTGGTCCCCGCTTAAAGAAACACCCCAGGAAGCCTTAGTATTGGTTACCATCAAAATTTACTACAACTAGAGGCAACAATGAGGATTTTGATGGAATCTTAAAGGAAGGAAGAAAAAAAAATTGTAAAATCTTAAGCTAGGAAAGGCAAACAAGATATTTGTTTTCTGTTGAGGGTAGTGGTAAAATTTCATTTAAAAATAAGATTTCATTTTATTTTATGTGCATGATTTTTCCATAATAAGAGAAAACAGTTTTGGAGCAGATATTCCCAGGGAAAAAAGAAAAGTACAAACAAAGATACAAAGACTGGAGCCATATTTCTATTGTTCTATTATTACAACAGATGTGTGGAGAGGAAAGCCCTGGATGCCAGACACGTGATATAAACGGTTCGGATCCGCCCAGCACAGGCTCACGAGGGGAACGCGCCTCTGTGGTCAGACCAGCACGCAGCACGTCACTCAGCGTGACGACTTCTTCCAGATGCACCGCTGCGTGCTGGATTAAACAAACTAGATCCAGACCCTTGTTAGCCTCACACAAACTTCATATAGAAAGGCTTCCCAAGAAGTGTATAGATTGATTTCAGTTATCTGATTATTCCTTACTCAGTAAGCAAGATTCCTTACCACCAAAAATGACATGGCAAACCTACTGCATGGCCACTGAACTAATGAATTCTGTCTCTTAAGAATGATTTGGGGCCTTGGCCAGGTAGCTCAGTTTGGTTAGAGCACTGTCCCGATACACCAAAGTTGCAGGTTCCATCCCAGGTCAAGGCACATATAAGAATCAATCAAGGAATGTATAAATAAGTGGAACAACAAATTGATGTTTCTCTCTCTCAATCTCTTTATCTCTCCCTTTGTCTCTCTCTTTCTAAAATCAACCAATAGAGAGTAATGGCAGGGTAGGAAGCGATACTGATAAATCTTCCCCAAAACTCAACAAGATCTTCAACCAGAAACAGAAAAACCTATCCTTGGAGCTTACAGATGTTTGCAATACACCCAAAGGTATGATCAAGCGAAAAATTGGCTAAATATATAACCAAACCCCGAAGGAAATAGGGAGTAAGAAATGATCCGTCTTCCTCACTAACCTAAACAAGGCGGCTTTCACTGGAAACTGAGAATATAGAAACTGAGGCGGGCAAAGGGGGTGAATAGATCCAGGCCGCGGCACAAATGGCCAAACCAGGCTGTGGCACGGAGATCCAAGCTGAGGAAAAACTGTTCCTGTGACAACCCGGGCGATACAGCTAACACTCGCACCAAACCCAAACAAAGAAAGACAAGCGGGGCAGCCATTTTACCCGATCTCCTGGTCGGCGCGCGCAGATAGTGGGCGAGAGATTCCTTCCAAAGCCCCGGGAGTGTGCACCCGTGTTGTATCACAGAGGGGCAGAGTCAGGGGCCTTTGTGTGGGCCCAAAGCGGAATCTCAGGCCGCCCCAGCGCCTTGAAAAAGCCGCACACGGGGACGGAGCGAGAGCCAATTCCAATGCTGGAACTTTTCAGTGCGGGCGGGGGGGTTTCACTCAGAGGGCGAGACTTCCGGTCTGACATCCTGGTCTGCGCGCGCAGACAGTGAACGAGAGTTTCCTCCAAGCACCCCGGGAGTGGGTGCCCGCCCATGTTACCGGACAGAGTGGCAGAGCCAGAGGTCTTTGAGTGGGCAGAAGCCCCGGGTGATTATGCTAGCAGCTCTGATTGACTGAGCCTTACCCAGAGCCCTGTGCTGAGTGGGAATAGAGTGGGGAGTGGCCAGCTCTTTGAGCCTCTTACTATCCAGGCAGAGGCAACAGCAACCCCATAGCTGGATTATCAGGCTACTAATTGAGGAAGGAAAGACTAGGAGAGAGGCTCCAGGAACACGGACTCTCTCACTGTCAGAGCCTATAAATGCTAATGAGCCTCAACTGCCAACGTGATTAAAGCACAATACATGACATTGCCATAGACACTTATCAACTGCAAACCTCTACCTGAGGGAGCCAAAGGGGCAGAACCCAGGGTACAGAGTCACCGACCAGGAAGAGGGAGAGAAAAGAAAAACCAAGAAGATAACTTCTCAAAATCAAGAATACTCTGCAGACTTTATAACCTATCCCATTTTATTATATTTGTTCGTTTGTTTCTCTTATCTTCATCCTTGATTTTTTTTTTTTTCCTCCTCCAATTTGGTCGTTTAACTCTCTACCGGTCTTACTCTCTCCTCTCCTTAAACTACACTACCCATAAGTGTTACATCTCCCATTATCTTTTCTTTCCTCTTCCTTTCTCTCTATGAGGGTTGCACTCCAAAACTCTTAACTCTCTCTCTCTCTCTCCTCTTTTTTCTTTTTTCTTCTTTTAGTGGTTCCCTATTTTTCTCTCTCTCTCTCTTTCTTTTCTCCCTCTATATTAGTTTCTTCCTTTCTCCTTTACGTCTCCTCTCATTCAAACCTCAATAACGAACAAATTATCTTATCTGGGACTCAAACTTATGTTTGTGGCATTTTGGGGGGGTTTACTTCACCTTTTTAACTCACTAGCAGTGCTCCCATCCCTGGCTCTCCATTTTATCAAGCTCTTGTTCCACTAAATACAATAGTAATTTTTTAATTTGCCCCCTATTTTCCTGTTTCCCTCTTATTCCTCTCATCATAACTCTTAGTCAACCAACACCTAAACACAAATCATTTTATTCTTGATCCAAATTTTTTCATTATTTGCTTTTTGTGGGTCCATACCCCCCCTTTTTTTATTTTTTTATTTTTGGTCCCTTTATTACTTTTCCCCAATTCAGGCCCTCCATTACAGGCATTGTTTGTTCCATTAAATACAATATAACTCACAGTTCACCACAAGATTTTCTCAAGAAAGAGGGGAGAGGAGAGAATAGGAAAAAAGGAGGGGGGGAATAATTTCCTTTTTTTTTATTTTTTTTAAATTTTTTTATTATTTTATTTTTCTTTATTTCATTATTAATTAAAAATCTTTTTTCGATTTTTTATTTTTTTAACTTTTTATTCTTTATTAAATCTCATTAATACTATCAACAAAACCACCCTCAGATGCCATTAAGGAAAATAAAATCGAATATCATGGATACAAAAGAAAGAGAGGTAACACAGATAGAAGAGGAAAAATCTATGGAGAAAAAAATTTAATATATTGGAAACCTTGGAGCTAAATGACAGAGAATTCAAGAGAGAAATCCTAAAAATCCTCTGAGATATACAAAAAAACACAGAAAGGCAATTTAGGAAGCTCAGAAAACAACTCAATGAACACAAAGAATATATGTCCAAGGAAATTGAAACTATAAAAACAAATCAAACAGAAATGAAAAACTCAATTCATGAGCTGAAAAACGAGGTAACAAGCTTAGGTAATAGAACAGGCCAGATAGAAGAGAGGATTAGTGAAATAGAAGACAAGCAACTTGAGGCACAACAGAGAAAACAAGAAAGAGACTCAAAAATTAAAAAAAATGAGATAGCCCTACAAGAATTATCTGACTCCATCAGAAAGAATAACATAAGAATAATAGGTATATCAGAGGGAGAAGAGAGAGAAAATGGAGTGGAGAACATACTCAAACAAATAATAAATGAGAACTTCCAAGCCTGTGGAAAGAACTAAAGCCTCAAATTCATGAAGCAAACAGAACTCCGAGTTTTCTTAACCCCAACAAACCTACTCCAAGGCACATCGTAATGAAATTGGCACAAACCAATGGCAAAGAAAAAATTCTCAAGGCAGCCAGGGAAAACAAGAATACAACATATAAAGGAAGGCCCATTAGATTATCATCAGATTTCTCAGCAGAAACTTTACAAGCTAGAAGAGAGTGGACCCCAATATTTAAAGTCCTGAAAGAGAGGAACTTTCAGCCACAAATACTATACCCATCAAAGCTATCCTTCAAATATGAAGGAGAAATAAAAACATTCACAGATACAGAAAATATGACGGAATTTATCATCAGAAAACCCCCACTCCAGGAATTACTAAAGGGGGTTCTCCAATAAGATACAAACAACAACAAAAAACAAAGCCACAAATAAAAGCTCCAAGAAGAACACAATAAAACCGAATTTAAACTGTGATAACAACAAAAAGAAAGGGGGGGGAGAGGATGGAGATTAACAGTAGCAAAGGACGATGGAGTGCAAAAGTACTCACAAAATAGTACGCTACAATGAACAGGGTAGGAACCCTTTTCATTACTTAAAGGTAACTACCATTGAAAAAACCACCACAGAAGCACATGAGATAAAAAAGATAGCAACAGTGGAAAGATGCATGGAATACAACCATATAAAAACAAAAGATAGAAAAACGAAAGAGAAGGATCAAACAAGACACAAAACTAACAGAAAGCAATCTATAAAATGGCAATAGGGAACTCACAAGTGTCAATAATTACACTAAATGTAAACGGATTAAACTCACCAATAAAAAGACACAGAGTAGCAGAATGGATTAAAAAAGAAAATCCAACTGTATGCTGCCTACAGGAAACTCATCTAAGTAACAAGAATAAAAACAAATTCAAAGTGAAAGGCTGGAAAACAATACTCCAAGCAAATAACATCCAAAAAAAAGCAGGCATAGCAATACTCATATCTGATAATGCTGACTACAAGACAGCAAAAGTACTCAGAGACAAAAATGGCCATTTCATAATGGCTAAGGGGACACTGAATCAAGAAGACAAACCAATTCTTAATATATATACACCAAACCAAGGAGCACCAAAATATATAAGACAGCTACTTATTGACCTTAAAACAAAAACTGACAGCCTGACCAGGCGGTGGCGCAGTGGATAGAGCATCGGACTGGGATGCGGTAGACCCAGGTTCGAGACCCCAAGATTGCCAGCTTAAGTGCAGGCTCATCTGGTTTGAGCAAAACTCACCATCTTGGACCCAAGGTCGCTGGCTCAAGCAAGGGGTTACTTGGTCTGCTGTAGCCCCACAGTCAAGGCACATATGGAAAGCAATCAATGAACAACTAAGGTGTTGCCACGAAAAACTGATGATTGATGCTTCTTATCTCTCTCTGTACCTGTCTTTCTGTCCCTATCTATCCCTCTCTCTGACTCTCTCTCTCTGTAAAAAAAAAAAAAAAAAAAACTGACAAAAATACAATCATACTTGGAGACCTCAATACACCACTGATGGCTCTAGATCGGTCATCCAGAGAATCAACAAAGATATATTGGCCTTAAACAAAACACTAGAGCACCTGGATATGATAGACATCTACAGGACATTTCATCCCAAAGTGACTGAGTATACATTTTTCTCCAGTGTACATGGATCATTCTCAAGAATTGACCATATGTTGGGCCACAAAAACAACATCAGCAAATTCAGAAAAATCGAAGTTGTACCAAGCATATTTTCTGATCATAAAGCCTTGAAACTAGAATTCAACTTCAAAAAAGAGGGAAAAAATCCCACAAAAATGTGGAAACTAAACAACATACTTTTAAAAAATGAATGGGTCAAAGAAGAAATAAGTGCAGAGATCAAAAGATATATACAGACTAATGAAAATGACAATACCACATATCAGAATTTATGGGATGCAGCAAAAGCAGTGATAAGAGGGAAGTTCATATCACTTCAGGCATATATGAACAAACAAGAGAGAGCCCAAGTGAACCACTTAACTTCACACCTTAAGGAATTAGAAAAAGAAGAACAAAGACAACCCAAAACCAGCCGAAGAAAGGAGATAATAAAAATCAGAGCACAAATAAATGAAATAGAGAATAGAAAAAATTAATAGAACAAAGAGCTGGTTCTTTGAAAAGATCAACAAAATTGACTAACCCTTGGCAAGACTTACCAAGGAAAAAAGAGAAAGAACTCATATAAACAAAATCCAAAATGAAAGAGGAGAAATCACCATGGACACCATAGATATACAAAGAATTACTGTAGAATACTATGAAAAACTATATGCTACTAAATTCAACAATCTAGAAGAAATAGATAAATTCCTAGAACAATACAACCTTCCTAGACTGAGTCAAGAAGAAGCAGAAAGCCTAAACAGACCTATTAGTAGAGAAGAAATAGAAAAACCATTAAAAATCTCCCCAAAAATAAAAGTCCAGGCCCTGACGGCTATACCAGCAAATTTTATCAAACATTCAAAGAAGACTTTGTTCCTATTCTACTGAAAGTCTTCCAAAAAATTGAAGAAGAAGCAATACTTCCAAACACATTTTATGAGGCCAACATAACCCTCATACCAAAACCAGGCAGGGATGGCACAAAAAAAGAAAACTACAGACCAATATCTCTAATGAATACAGATGCTAAAATACTAAACAAAATACTAGCAAATCGAATACAACAACATATTAAAAAAATAATACATCATGATCAAGTGGGATTCATCCCAGAATCTCAAGGATGGTTGTAAAACGGTTAACGTAATACACCATATCAACAAAACAAAGAACAAAAACCACATGATCTTATCAATAGATGCAGAAAAGGCTTTCGATAAAATACAACACAATTTTATGTTTAAGACTCTCAACAAAATGGGTATAGAAGGAAAATATCTCAACATGATAACGGCCATATATGATAAACCATCAGCTAACATCATATTAAATGGCACTAAACTGAAGGCTTTCCCCCTTAAATCAGGAACAAGACAGGGTTGTCCACTCTCTCCACTCCTATTTAATTTGGTACTAGAGGTTCTAGCCAGAGCAATCAGACAAGACAAAGAAATAAAAGGCATCCATATCGGAAAAGAAGAAGTAAAGCTATCACTTTTTGCAGATGATATTATCCTATACATCGAAAACCCCAAAGAATCCACAAAAAGACTACTAGAAACAATAAGCCAATACAGTAAGGTCGCAGGATACAAAATTAACATACAGAAGTCAATAGCCTTTCTATATGCCAATAATGAAACAACTGAGAACGAACTCAAAAGAATAATCCCCTTCACGATTGCAACAAAAAAAAATAAAATACTTAGGAATAAACATAACAAAGAATGTAAAGGACTTATATAATGAAAACTATAAACCATTGTTAAGAGAAATCGAAAAGATATAATGAGATGGAAGAATATTCCTTGTTCTTGGTTAGGAAGAATAAATATAATCAAGATGGCCATATTACCCAAAGCAATATACAAATTTAATGCAATTCCCATCAAAATTCCAATGAATTTTTTAAAAAATTGAGCAAAAAATTATCAGATTTATATGGAACTATAAAAAACCCCGAATAGCCAAAGCAATCCTAAAGAAAAAGAATGAAGCTGGGGGCATTACAATACCTGACTTCAAACTATATTATAGGGCCACGACAATCAAAACAGCATGGTATTGGCAGAAAAATAGACACTCAGACCAATGGAACAGAATAGAAAACCCAGAAATAAAACCACATATATATAGTCAATTAATTTTTGATAAAGGGGCCAAGAACATACAATGGAGAAAAGAAAGTCTCTTCAATAAATGGTGCTGTGAAAACTGGAAAGCCACATGCAAAAGAATGAAACTGGACTACAGTTTGTCCCCCTGTACTAAAATTAACTCAAAATGGATCAAAGATCTAAACATAAGACCTGAAACAATAAAGTACATAGAAGAAGACATAGGTACTAAACTCATGGACCTGGGTTTTAAAGAGCATTTTATGAATTTGACTCCAATGGCAAGAGAAGTGAAGGCAAAAATTAATGAATGGGACTACATCAGACTAAGAAGTTTTTTCTCAGCAAGAGAAACTAATAACAAAATAAACAGACAGCTAACTAAATGGGAAATGATATTTTCAAACAACAGCTCAGATAAGGGCCTAATATCCAAAATATACAAAGAACTCATAAAACTCAACAACAAACAAACAAACAATCCAATAAAAAAATGGGAAGAGGACATGAACAGACACTTCTCCCAGGAGGAAGTACAAATGGCCAACAGATATATGAAAAGATGCTCATCTTCTTTAGTTATTAGAGAAATGCAAATCAAAACTGCAATTAGATACCACCTCACACCTGTTAGATTAGCTATTATTAACAAGACAGGTAATAGCAAATGTTGGAGAGGCTGTGGAGAAAAAGGAACCCTCATCCACTGTTGGTGGGAATGTAAAGTAGTACAACCATTATGGAAGAAAGTATGGTGGTTTCTCAAAAAACTGAAAATAGAACTACCTTATGACCCAGCAACACCTCTACTGGGTATATACCCCAAAAACTCAGAAACATTGATACGTAAAGACACATGCAGCCCCATGTTCATTGCAGCATTGTTCACAGTGGCCAGGACATGGAAACAACCAAAAAGCCCATCAATAGATGACTGGATAAAGAAGATGTGGTACATATACACTATGGAATACTACTCAGCCATAAGAAATGATGACATCGGATCATTTACAGCAAAATGGTGGGATCTTGATAACATTATACGAAGTGAAATAAGTAAATCAGAAAAAAACAGGAACTGCATTATTCCATACGTAGGTGGGACATAAAAGTGAAACTAAGAGACATTGATAAGAGTGTGGTGGTTACGGGGGGAGGGGGGAAAGGGAGAGGAAAAGGGGGAGGGGGAGGGGCACAGAGAAAACTAGATAGAAGGTGACAGAGGACAATCTGACTTTGGGTGATGTGTATGCAACAAATTGAAAGACAAGATAACCTGGACTTGTTATCTTTGAATATATGTATCCTGATTTATTGATGTTGCCCCATTAAAAAAATAAAATTAAAAAATAAATAAATAAAATAAAATAAAATAAACCAATAAAAAATTATTTGTATCAATAATTCCCTTCATTATTTTAAGAAAATATAAGAATGTGCTGCCTCCGTCTATCAGGCTACATAACAGTCTATTCATGTTAGTTTTTTTTTCCCATGGTTTTCTCAGCATAGATGTACATTTTTTTTTATTAATCCTTCACATTAAAAAATAATGTTCAATGTAGGTCAGAAGAAACTTCTGTTACAATTAGGAAACGGAGAGAGTGTCACAATACATTCTAACATTCAGTAAATATGCTCAAAATTTTTGAAGAGTAATTTAACATTCTGTATAAATAATCTTCAAAGATTAATACACTTCAACCCAGTCATCCTCTTCTTAGTATCTATCGTAGGGGAATCAAAATCTGCACACAGATTTATGGGCAAGGTTCTCAGGATAGCATTACTTCTGAAAGCTTTTTTAAAAAGTCCAACAAGGAGCATAGTCAAAAAAATTATTATGAATCTATTTATTGGAATAATAAACAATCACTAAATGTTAATTGTTTAACAAATATTTAATCATGTGGAGAAATTCTCACAATCCAAGGTTAAGAGAAAAAAATGAAGAATAAAAATTTACTAGAAAGCCATCATCTAACTTTACAAGTAAGTATAAGCATAAACCAAAGACATTCTTGAAATATATCATACCAAGATGCTAACAGTGTAAAAGAGCTCTAGTATGAATAAATCTTATTTTCGTCTTCCACTTTCCTACATTTTATAAGTATTTACAAGAAGCACGTACTGTTTTTTTAAATCGTTTTTGTCATTGGTGCCCAGTAATTAAAAAAAATAGGCATGATGGTTGGTGATATGTAAGAGAACCACAGATAACAAAATAATGTCGCTCAGGAGACAAATAAGTAAAAGTCGCACACAAATCTGAGCTGCTATCTGCGGGAGGAAGCAATGTCTTAAATAAGCCTCGCTGAGGAGTGTACCACAATTCAAACATTGCAATTAAAAAAGAGGTCCTATCTCAGGACGGTAGGGGGCAGGACCAGACATACACACACACACACACACACACACACACACACACACACACTTCCCCAGTGGGAGAGAGAAAATCCAAACAGTAAGCAGAATAAAAGTGGCCTATTTGGAGCAAGCTTGCCGCTTATTTTGACTTTTTTTAATCAACAGACATGAAAACTGTAATTACTAGGATGCAGATGTCTGTAGTTTTTTAGTTGATGTTAAAAAGTGATCTTTATATCTGAAAGAATAATGTGGAAAACTTAGTGTTATCCTGGGATTCTCTTTTTCTCACCAACCTCAGCCAATTGGTCAGCCAGACTGTGAGCTCATTCCAGAAATGTCCGTACAATATGGCTTTCATCCTTGTCCCAGCAACAATGCCTTTTCCCACCTGCACTGGTGCAATAGCCCCTGGCAACGGTGTCTTCTCCTCCACATTCATGAGCCCCAGTCATCCCAGAGCTACCATTTCCAAGCACAAATCTTACTATGTGCTTTCCTTACAATTCTTCCTTAGCTCTCCAAAGAATACAGAATAAAATCTATCTTATTACTATGGCAATCCGAGCCTTTCAGGGGTTGAACTCCACAAACCTGTCCATATCTGTCCAGAAGTTCCATCTTCTGGCTAAGATCAGTTCACTCAATGCTTTCCCTACTCCAAACCACTTATCCTTTTCCAAATATGCCTTGCTTGTCCAAGGTCTTGCATCCATGGATGTGCTTTTTCCTGCTCCCCTTTTCTTTGCCTTCAAACCAACTGAGTCCGACTCTCTTAGTGGCATCTGGTCATTACTATGTATCTTGAAGTGCCCAGGTGATTCCCGTGTGCAGCCAAATGTTGAGAACCACTTATCTAGTCTTTATTCATATCTATTTCTCTTTGTGTCTGTCTCCCTAGCACAGGGGTTGGGAACCCTTCAGGGGTCCCCAAACATTTTACATAGGGGGCCAGTTCACTGTCCCTCAGACCGTTGGAGGGCCGCCACATACAGTGCTCCTCTCACTGACCACCAATGAAAGAGGTGCCCCTTCCAGAAGTGCGGCAGGGGGCCAGATAAATGGCCTCAGGGGGCCGCATGCGGCCCGCAGTACGTAGTTTGGGGATGCCGGCTTTATAACAGAGAGCCATAAATGCCACATATACAGTTTTTCCATAAAGTCATGGTGTACTTTTGACCGGTCAGAGGAAAGCAACAAAAGATGATAGAAATGTGAAATCTGCACTAAATAAAAGGAAACCCTCCCAGTTTCTGTAGGATGATGTGGCAGCATGTGCACATGCGCAGATGATGACGTAACACCGTGTATACAACGGAGCAGCCCATGGCCATGCCAGTCGAGATGTGAATGGTACAGAGGAAAGTTCAGTCTGTTCTGTGGCTTGCTCAATTCGAATCCACGACCAGGTGCAACGTGAATATCAGCACGTTTATAACAAAGTGCCACGACATTAATCACTTAAAACAGAATCACAGACTTTATTCACTCTGTTACACCAGACGTCCTTACTTGTGTGTGGCAAGAACTTCACTATCGTTTGGATGTGTGTAGGGCAACAAATGGAGCCCACATCGAACTGCACTGAATAGGTATGAAACTGGGAGGGTTTTCCTTTTATTTGGTGCAGATTTCACATTTTGATCATCTTTTTTTTTTTTTACAGAGACAGAGAGAGAGTCAGAGGGATAGACAGGGACAGACAGACAGGAATGGAGACAGATGAGAAGCATCAATCATTAGTTTTTCGTTGCACGTTGCGACTTCTTAGTTGTTCATTGATTGCTTTCTCATATGTGCCTTGACTACGGGCCTTCAGCAGACTGAGTAACCCCTTGCTGGAGCCAGCAACCCTGGGTCCAAGCTGGTGAGCTTTTGCTCAAGCCAGATGAGCCCGTGCTCAAGCTGGCGACCTCGGGGTCTTGAACCTGGGTCCTCCACATCCCAGTCCAACGCTCTATCCAGGCGGTGGCACAGTGATCATCTTTTGTTGCTTTCCTGTGACCAGTCAAAAGTGCACCATGATTTTAGGGACACACTGTATTAAAATGTAATTCTGTGAGAGCCATACAAGGACCTGTGTATGTTAGGCATTATCCAATAAAAATTTGGTGTTGTCCTGGAGGACAGCTGTGATTGGCTCCAGCCATCCACAACCATGAACATGAGCGGTAGGAAATGAATGGATTGTAATACATGAGAATGTTTTATATTTTTAACATTATTATTTTTTTATTAAAGATTTGTCTGTGAGCCAGATGCAGCCATCAAAAGAGCCACATCTGGCTCGCGAGCCATAGGTTCCCGACCCCTGCCCCAGCACCTCCCTTCTCCCTCTTCAACAAACCGAGTGAGTCAATAGCAGGGACTTGTCCGTGCATCCATTCATTCCTCAGTGGGTGTTTACTATGTGCCCTTTATGTGCCTAATCCCCTTCATCCCCCCTCTTCTCCATCAAGCACCTAGCAAGCATAAAACCTGGCTCAGAATAAGAACTCAATAAAAGTATGTTCCATTTCACTAAAATCATTAGTAGGGTTTTCCAGCTTTTAATTATGATTTTAATAACATCTTAAAAAGCATCAATTAGCAAAGATGGCCGATCCGAAAAGGATCTTAACATCCAATTGTCCTTGGGATAGAGCTGAGGGTAGAGTTTGTTCTGAAGAGTCTACCTCGTACAATACAAACAGCTCATAGTTTTAAAATCTTTAGTTTCCTCATGGTTTGATTCTTTGTTAATGTGAATAAGTACAATTCCTTCACAGAAGAGCTTATATTTTTTAAAGGGGAAGTGGAATTTTCTTGTTTCTTTCTGGTTCGGACAAGGAAATATATGCCAAAAAAGTGACATCTATTAAATTAGTGTATCTTCTCCAGGACTCATGTGACGTAAAAGTGCTTAAATGAAAATGTTCTCACACTCCTCTTTCCTGAGGCTCCCTGTTTATGGAGCACATTAAATGCTCTCCCCACCCTTTAAGCCCTTTCTGCAGGGGGTGCTCCCCATGCAGCCCACCCTCTCAGTAGTTTGCTAATCTCCCAAACACAGTTTGCTTACTGTTTACCTGCTGCACTCATTATCCTGATTTTAAATCTCCCACAAAAAGGGACCAGAGTCGCTGATGATTTTTTGCCTTTCCTTAAGGCAGTGAATTGAACATGAATTTCAGTAGCTCAATGTTTCAGGAAACAGAAAAGTCGAAAGAGCAAAGGATTTAAAGTCCCGCTTAATAAATCTAAACTAACTGGCCAATCAGAAGTCATCCAACGTTGAGGCTACTTACTAGATTTTGTGCAAAGTTTATACAGGACATGTTCAAAATAAGTTAGAGTCTGTAAAAGAGAAATTGGGCCAATGTCAGCTCGACTCCAGTCCACGTGCACTTGAGCACTCTGCTAACCCTAACATTCAGTTACACATACAAGAGCACACACTAACATATGCATGCGCAAATACATGTGCACACATTAACTCATGCACACATATATATATGTATGCCCTCCACATAGAAGCACACATATACACACCTGCACATACCTTTGTACACACACACGTCACACACTTGCAAATACACATATGCACAAACTTCTCCATACACCCATATATATACACACACCTGCACATGCCTGGGTACACACATGTACACATATGCACACTTGCAACTTAACTCCCAAATAAGATTCTAAGTTCCACAAGGCTGGTACCAGTCACCAACATGGTATCTTCCGATAGTGCTTAGCTCTGGGCTGAGACCATATTACACAACAGATACAAGCCCAACAAATTACACGTTCACTCAAAATGTTTATACAGTTTCCACATTGGTATGTCTATATTTACTAGCCACTTGACTGTATTTAAATAACTTAATATCTCGTTTTTCCAAACTGAAAACTGTGAATTATAACCCCTACTTACCTCAGAGAGTTATCGTGACGCTGAAAGCTGATGATGACCCTTGATCCTTGCGCTGTGAAGGGGTAGGCGAGTGTGACAAGGAGTCGTAACTGCATAATGTCCTATATGAAACCAGGTGGGGATGAAAAGAATATTCACAGAAAGAGATGGAAGGATCTCAGGAGCAGGTAACTTGGGACATTTCCTGTAAAAAATAGCCTTATATTGTTTCCTTCTTGGCTTTTATTTTGTTTAAAGATAATATTGAATTGACTTTAATGTTCCATGTTACAGCCTCATACTAATTGTTCCTAGAGAAAGAATAAATAGAAAGTGGCAGAACCCTGCTGACATTCAGGCCTGTGAATGGGTTTTCATGTTACTAGAACCAAAAATAATCTTCACGTTGAGGGTCAAAGACATAAAAGACATGAAGTTGAACCTGATCGACCACTATAAGCAAGCACATCACGGCCACTTCATGTATATAAAGCAGAATACAGCATGAAGCAAAAGTAGGTTTACAGTTGTTTGTGTGGAAAATAATATAGTAATTAATAAATAATATAAAAATAAACTGTGTTTGGGATACAACTGTAAACCTCCATTTCCCCCACACTATATTCTAATCATAAGGCTGCAATTTCTTTTTTTTCTTTTAAGTGAGAGGAGACAGAGAGACAGACTCCCACAGGTGACCCAACAGAAGGATCCACCCCACAAGCCCCCTACTGGCAATGCTTTGTCCACCTAGGGATGTTACTTAGCAACAGAGCTATTTTTAGTGCCTGCAGTAGAGGCTGTATGAAGCCAGTCAAGCCATGGCTGTGGGAGGGGATGAGAGAGAAAGAGAGAGAGAGAGAGAGAACAGAGAGGGGGCATCATGGAGAAGCAAACCAGCCAGGGCATAAGACTGTTTTTTCAAATGCTCATTTACACTATGCATTGTAGAGGGAAGAATCATGCCCCCCTCAAAAAAAAACCTCTATATCCTAATATTCAGAATCTTGAATATGTTAGGTGAAATATCAAAGGGGAAATAGGTTCAATCAACTGACTTTGAGAAAAGGAGACAATCCTAGATTACCCTGTGACCAGTGTCCTTAAAAGTAGAAGAGGGAGGCAGAGGAAAAGGTCAGAGTGATGAGCTGTGAGAAGGGCTAGACCCAACACTGCTGCTCTGAAGATGGAGGAAGGGGCCACGAGCCAAGGAATGAGGTCAGCCTCTAGAGACTAGAAAAAGCTAGGACATGGATCCTCCCCTTGGGCCTCCAGAAGGAATGCAGCTGGAAGACATCTTGATTTTAGTCCAAGGGTTAGACCTGTGCTGGACTTCTAACCTACAGAACTAAAAGGTAATACATTTGTGTTGTTTTAAGCCACGAAATTTTTGGCAATTTGTTCCGACAGCAATAGGAAATTAATACAGAACCTATAGATAAATATATTCATGAATCAAAATAAAACTGCATAGAATGCTCTCTGATATTTTTTTTATTCTATTCCATGTCATTTCCATTACAACCAGAAGGAAAAACTAGGCATTTGACTACATGGTCCAGAAAAGAGTTCTACAGTACCCTGGGTTGGAAAACACTGACATAGGGGGTGTAGGCAAGGATTGCTCTGTTAGACTTTACATACCAGTAAAGAAGAAAACTCGTTATGGTTTTAGTAAAATCGTCAAAGTGGCTGCTACAACCATGCTCAAGAGGTGGATGGATTTTCACATGACTTGGTGTTGCTGCCATTGAAGACACACAGCCTGTCTGCACACCACAATCACTTGCCAAGGGCCGGCAGAAGACAAGAGCTGGTCCAACAGCCGAGAGAACAGCTGCAGAGGCAGATGGTCACCATAGCCACGTGTTCTCTGTTTTGGGGTTCAGTGTAATGTACAAGCCAAGAGCTGGATAAGCATTGGGGCAAGCTACTGGAAAACTGGTTAGCATCTTAATGATCAGCCACCACCCACGGCTCCCACCCCTGGGGGCGTACAGAACGGAACTATGTGCTAAAGGGCGCTGGAGGTCACGACAAAGAGCAGGGATAAAAGAGCGTGATCAGAACTCGTCAGCCGTGCTTTCCAGCTCTAACAGTTACATCGCAGCACCTGCGCCACTGTAAATTACACAAAGCTGTGACTGGGATGAAAACCCTTATAGGTATCACTAAGGATAGAATATATCTAGGGGTATCACTTTCTGAAGCAAATCAAACGTGAACTCTTGCAAGCTATATAAAATTGGCATGTTCTTTATACTCTCTGAGTATTGGTTCCACTAACTTTATAATGGAGTGAACAAATTTTCCCTCAAAGGATTAAAAATGATATATATAAAGTGCCCAACAAAGCACCTGGTACATAGTACAGACCCAGGAAGTGAAAATTATTGTTCATTATTGTGTTCATCATTCATTCATACTGAAGTGAACCAATTCCTCAATTCCTGAGATATACATTAAATACCATGCGGACAGCTAAAAGGATGCTCAGAGAAACACATCAGCTTTCTCTCCACTTTTGGGCTGTCAATCTTGATCATGACACCAAAATTTCTGCCAATAATTCACAATGGGACAACGTCTATAATATCTATAGGCAGTGCTGGGAACCAGCCGGTTGGCACCGGTTTGGCAGAACCAATACCTAATTTTTGTTGAGTTCAGCGAACCGGTTGTTAAAATGGCACTTGTAATCAGGGTTCTCTCTAAGGTGGGCGCCTGGGCAGCCACCCAATGTGGAAATCACAAATTCATATCCCTTACTCTTTTTTAGTGTTCATGTGTACAACAGCGTATTCTGAGCGCCTGTAATCATGTTCATTTCATCCATAGGTGAAAAAAATTGCAAGTGAGGACACCAATCAAGAAGCAATACAGAAATATCTTAAATAACAGTTTTATTGTTTTTTTGCCAGGAATTATTTAATATTTTTTCATTAATATTTGAAAACTCTTTCTTATAACATAATCTAGCTTTGTGTACCTCTTTTATTGTTCTTATTTGATTACTAAATGTATGAAATAATAAACTACCTTTCAGTTCAGTCGTCCCTCGCCATATTGCGGTTCACTCTTTGCGGTCTCACTGTATCGCAGATTTTTAAATTGTATATATCTAATTTTGTATCATGGGTTTGTTTGTTTTTTGCTATATCACAGGATTTTGCGGTATATAGGTGTTTTTTATATATTTATTATTTTAATTATTTTGGGGGTAAAATAAGCAAAATAAGTGGGGGAAAGGTTAATAACAGTGTGGGAAAGTTTTATAAGAGTGTGGAGAGGGTTTATAAAGCCTTAAATATATGTAAGTAAAAAAATAAATATAAGGTCGCTACTTCGTGGATTTTCGCCTATCGCAGGGGGCTCTGGGACCTAACCCCCACAATAGATGGAGGACCACTGTATATCATTTTTTTATACTTAAAACAGTTATTAGGGCAGAGAACCAGTTGTTAAATTATTAGAATCCCAGCACTGTCTGCAGGGTTCTGTAAGAACCATTGCAGCTCATACACACACCAGCAAGCTTGACACTGCAGTGAACTTCCAGGACCTAGAAGAAGTGACAAACAGAACATGCACCTTTACCCAACAAGAATACTGTGGAACTGTCTTCTCTCTACTAAGTTTTTCTGATGACCTAGCTCTCAAATTTTTCTGTAGTCTCCAACATCTACAGAAGCTCATAGGAGATGCTCGATGAATATACTGGAATAAATAAATGAGGAAACAAGCAAAGCGATTAAGTGGATTGACCTTGCCCCATATTCTAAATAAGGGGTTTTCAACCTCAAACTATTGATACTTGGGGTGAAGTAATTCTTTGTTGTGGGGGACTGTCTGTGATTGATAGGATGCTTTGTAGCATCCCTGGCTTCTCCCCACCAGATGCCAGTAGTAACCCCTTAAATTGTGACAATTAAAAATGTCTCTAGACATTGCCAAATGTTCCTCAAGGAGGAGGAGACAAAATTGCCCATTGGCTGAGAACCACTGGTCTAGAACAGAGGTCCTCACTTCTGGATGCATAAAAGAATCACTTAAGAACTTTTAAAATGTCATTGCTTAGGCCACACCCCGAACTAACTAAATTGGGAATAGTTGGGGTGGCATCTATTCACTGGTGTTTTCCTAAAGCACCCAGGTGATTCAAATGCCCACACAAATTTTGAGATCGCTTCTCTAGCTATTTGCTACGAAAACTGTGGTCCTTGGGCCAGCAGCTGGCATCACCTCGAAGCTTGTCAGAAAGGCAGGCTCTCAGGCCCTGCCCCAGACCTGCTGCTTCAGCTCAGGCAGGGGACAGAAACCACACCAATTATTTGAAAGTGAGAATTTCAGCGAAAGAATTGTATCTAGGTATAAAGATATTGATTAGGTAATTGAAAGAGTAAAAATAAAATTCTAATATAATAGGAAGATAGCAACAACAGAAAGTAGTTACCCTTTTGTAGAGTTAGGAAAATAAAGGAAAGAGGTTGGAATCCCTTGGCCAGTGCTGAGGTCAGCTAAGAGTACAAGTTCATCCTGAGAGTGTTAAAAGCTATAAACCGGAAATTGCCGCAACAGAAAGGAACTGTTGCTGCAGCATTCAAGAAGAACTGTCTGGGTGATGCTCACAGGAGCAACAAGCAGACTGGTGCCTTCTTCCTGCTCCAGCTGAGCCTCTCCCTCTAGCGCCCCCTACTGGAAAAGTCTAGCAGAGAGCCAGCTGGCAAAAGGCGGAGGTGGTTTGCCGAGTCCAGGTGCAGCAACACAAAGCTTGGAAGGGCAGGTTTGGGGTTGAGAGACAATAGCTAAGGACAAGAACAACTACTGGTTCAGAATCTGCATTTCAGCAAGATCCCCAGGGGATTCCCGTGCACGGTCGAGTGTGAGAAACCCTGTTTCAAAGGTTGTCACTTCTTTTATCTACCCCAACCTGTAAACAAGTTACCTCAAGTTAATCGGCAGCTTGGCAGCAACCCCTATTTCAAAATAACCACAAATCGCTTCCTAATGCCAAGGAAACAAGCCATTACTTTATTGTGGTTCATCGCCTTACCTGTAAAGAGTATTTCCATCAAGAGGAAGAAACAAATTCAGTTTCTGCGTTCTCATGAAAGCTAAAGATTTCCTTGTCTCTTTCCCCCCCTTCTACTTGAAAGCACTAAAACAAAAGCAAATTGGCATCCTTTGTTTCTTAGTCCTTCCTGACATGGTTGAGTAAAATTTTAAAACCTCAATTGTGCAGTTAATACCAACAAAACAGAGACCCCCCTCTCCCCAGGTGCCTGTGGGTCTTTTAACTCACCAGGAGACTAGGCGGTCTGGGAGCTCAGTGTGACTTTCCCACACAAGCACCCAGTCTGCCCTGAGAGAGAGCCCTGTTAGCCAGACACAGGAGGGTTCCACTCTGCCAGGCAGCTGGCAAATGTGACTTGTTAGTCACAAGGGATACCGGGGGCGGGGGGGGGGGGGGGGTCGTCATGGCAGCTCAGTGCCTACGTATAGACACAGCTGAAGAAAATAACTGGTCAGCAGATGTCCTCCTTGGTAGCGTTGCCGTGGGATAACCAGTGCATTCGCGGGGGGTGGGGGGGGGGGTGGAATTTATGAACATTTCCGATACGCTTCTGCCACCCAGTGGGTGTCTGTGACACTTCAGTTTAGACTTGAGTCAGAAAGTCTAGCCTTTTGAATTTATTCAAAGCTTAAGGATAATTGTCCCTGAAAACTGCTAATCCTTTTAATAAATGTATTAAAAATTCATTTAAGTGAAATATAATCACACATGGGGGTTGTATAAACTAGATATGCATGCATATTCAATTTTATAAAAATGGAAGTTTAGAGTATACTTTTGTAATGAGAACATAAATCATCTGAAAGTGTGAATGAAAAAAATGACTTTTTCAACTTTAAGGAGATTCTTCATTGTTTAAAGACACACTAAAAGGATGACAGTTCTATCTACTCACCTATGTGTGTAAGTTCTGTTTTTAGTTCCAAGCTCATAAATTATCTTTCAATTTTTACATGAAGCAAGAAAATTAAATAACATAAAAAGTGTCAAAGATTTTAAATCAAGGGTTCACATTCCTATAACGAGCTTACAAAAACAATTTTATTTTATGAGTTTGTCTCACTTGTGTATAAAGTGGTTTTCCTCATAATTTTGTTTTGTTTTGTAGGAAAAGACAGACAGGGAAAGACAAGAGGAAGGTAGAGAAATGAGAAACATCAACTCATAGTTGAGGCACCTAAGTTGTTCATTGACTGCTTTCTCATATGTGCCTTGACTGGGGTACTCCAGCTGAGCCAGTGACCTTGGGCTCAAGCCAGTGACCTTGAGCTTTAAGCCAGTGACCATTGGGGCATGTCTATGATCCTACACTCAAGCTGGTGAGACTGCGCCCAAGCCAGATGACCACACGCTCAACCAGCAACCTTGGGGTTTTGAACCTGGCTCATCAGCATCCCAGGCCAACGCTCTCTTCACTGCACCACTGCCTGGTCAGGCAACCTCACAAGTTTTACCAGCATGGATTTTGAGATTTTAAGTTCTTTAAAACTGGCCCTGGATGGTTGGCTCAGCAGTAGAGCATCGGCCTGGCATGTGGAAGTCCCGGGTTCAATTCCTGGCCAAGGCACACAGGAGAAGAGCCCATCTGCTTCTCCACCCTTCCTCCTCTACTTTCTCTCTGTCTCTCTCTTCCCTACCCTCAACCAAGGTTCCATTGGAGCAAAGTTGGCCCAGGTGCTGAGGATGGCTCCATGGCCTCCATCTCAGGCACTAGAATGGCTCCAGTTGCAATAGAGCAATGCCCCAGATGGGCAGAGCATTGCTCCCTAGTGGGCATGCTGGGTGGATCCTGGTTGGGCACATGCAGGAGTCTGTCTCTCTGCTTCCCTGCTTCTCACTTCAGAAAAATACAAAAACAAAACAAAACAAAAAACTATCCATGACATAAGGCATCTAGAGAATATTTTGAGTATGGGTGGATAAGCTGTGAGTAAATATGCTGATACAAATATTATATGATATTCTTCAAAGAACAACAACAAAAAAGTATAACTTAAAATAATCATACATTTACAATGTAGAGACTAGCACATTAGGTGTCTTATATTAAAAGGAAAAAAAATCCGTGTTAAACCATGTTAAAAATTTATTATTTTTGTCATAATTAATTAAATAAAATATAAGATTTAGCCAAAAAGTCTTCTAAAATTCTGACTTAATTACTAACAAAAATATTATAGAAATGCTGCTTTTGACTTAAAAAAGAAATTTACCAGAGAAATCTAAGAATGGTTAAGAAAAATTTAAGAAGGTACAAAACCACATGAAAACTTCATCAAAATAAAGAAAAGGTTACAGGACAATTTCAAAACAGTTGGCTAATTATATAAAATCCATTTAGAAATAAGTTTTTATAAAAAGAGAGAAAGTATTGTGTTATGTTTCAACTGAACTTGAACTATAACAGCTGAGATGTG
Organism: Saccopteryx leptura; assembly: GCF_036850995.1. Lineage (NCBI taxonomy): Eukaryota > Metazoa > Chordata > Mammalia > Chiroptera > Emballonuridae > Saccopteryx > Saccopteryx leptura. Next base: position 364,724,249 of record NC_089503.1, on the reverse strand, counting down.
ATGGCTCCTTTTGGAATTATTTCTGGCTCATTGCAAAGTACATATGGTGAAAACTGCATGTGGTGAGTCAAACTCAATTAAAATAAAACCAGAAAAATTGATTTGAAATGGCAATTTAGTTGAACCAGAACTGGAACCAACTTGCTTTCTCATATGTGCCTTGACTGGTATCACTCTACCAATCATAATCATTTCAAACTCCTATCTTCACCTTGCTAAACTAAATATTTAGGCTATCATCACTATTATATTTTGATATTGAATCATGCAGGGGGCAGGACTGAATTAAGTAGTAAGTTTCTGCCACCTTTAAGAGTTTACTGCAATGTGTGATGACACAATTTTGTTTTGCTTCTTCAGTCAAAATTTAAAAATAAATAAGTCTCACAGAGCAAGAAAAGGTTTGAGAAATAACGCATATCAAATATATTGTTTGCAAACATTTACTCCAGTTTTACTGGTTGCCTTTTAAGGTTATTAGTTTTTGTTTTTTGGGTTTTGCTATGGGGTTGTAGGAATTTCTTATATTTTTTTATATTAAATGAAGAGCTGTTCAATGGGTATAAAGTTTCAGTTAGGCTATATGAACAAGTTCTAGAAATAAAACTTATAGAACTGTATGTACATCATAGTACCTATAACAGTAAACAATACAATACGTGCCCTTCAAAATTTGTTAAAAGGGTAGAACTCATGTTAAATTTTCTTTCCACAAAGAGGTTTGGGGGAACACAAGGAAACTCTGGGAGGCACTGGATATGTCAATTATCCCGACTGTGGTGATCATATCATCCCATTTGTGTATGTCTAAATTTATCACATTGTACACATTCAGTATCTGCAGCTCCTTGTATATCAATAAAGTTTTTTCAGAAAGAAATGATACCTAATATTCAGAAATGATACAATGCATCTTCAGATGGGATGTAATTTCACATTTTTGCTTTTTAGGTTTACAGAAAATTGAGCAGAAAGAACAGTTTCCATCTAACCTCCCAGAGACAATTGCGGTTTCCTCTAATGTTCATTTTGCATTAATCTGTTACATTTGTTACAACTGGTGCACTATTGATACCTCATTACTAACTAAAGCCCGTAATTTACATTAAGTTGTACATTCTATGGGTTTTCACAAAGTTCTAATGAATGACATGTATCCATCATGGTGTATAGAGGAATCTCATTGTAGTTTTAATTTACTAAATGACAAGTGATGCTGAGAATCTCCTAATTTGTTTAGCTTCTTCAGTGAGGTGTCTGTTCAGATCTTTTGCTCAAATTTCAGTTAGATTGTTTATCTTACTGTTGAGTTCTAAGAGTTCTTAGTATATTTTGGATACCACCCTTTTATCAGATATGTGCTTTGCAAAGATTTTCTCCAAGTCAGCGGCATGTCTTTTCATTCTCTTGAAAATGTTTCAAAAGGTAGCTTTTAACTTTAATAAAGTCCAACTTCTTAATTTCTTCTTTCACAAATCATGCCTTGGCTTTGTATCTAAAAAGTCATTGCCAAAGCCACAGTTGTCTATATTTTCTGCTATGTTTTCTTCTAGGAGTTTTATAGTTTTGCATTTTACATTTATGTCTATGATCTATTTTGAGTTAATTTTTGTGAAAGTCTGTGTTTTGAATTTTCTTTTCTTTTGGATATAGATGTCCAGTTATTTCAACACCATTTGTTGAAAAGATTACCCTTTATCCATTGAATTGTCTTTGCCCCTTTGTCAAAATCATTTGACTACATTTGTGTGAGTCAATTTTTGGGCCTCCTATTATGTTTGACCTATCTATTTGTCTATTCTTTCACCAATACCCCATTGTCTTGATCACTGCAACTTTAGAGTAAGGCTTAAATAGTTGTGTTGGTCCTCTGACTTTGTTTCTTCTTCTTCAATATTTTATTGGCTATTCTTGGCCTCTGGTATTTTCACATGAATGTTAGGATCAATTTGTCAATATCTATGAAATAACTTGCTGGGATTTTTGTCAGGGTTCTGTTAAATCTATAGATCGCCTTAAGAAAAACAGACATGCCTGACCTGTGGTGGCGCAGTGGATAAAGCGTCGACCTGGAAATGCTGAGGTCACCGGTTCGAAACCCTGGGCTTGCCTGGTCAAGGCACATATGGGAGTTGATGCTTCCAGCTCCTCCCCCCTTCTCTCTCTCTGTCTCTCCTCTCTCTCTCTGTCTCTCCCTCTCCTCTCTAAAATAAATAAATAAATAAATAAAACTTAAAAAAAAAAGAGAGAGAGAGAGACATCTTAACAACATTGAGTCTTCCTATCCATGTACATGGATTACACTGGGGAACAATTTTTTTTCATATTCTGTTGCATGAGGTTTTAAAACTTTTTCTTTATATTTCTGCATCACTAATTCCAAATCTGAAATCTGTTTTCTGATGCATGCTCTAGTTTTTATGAAATTTTAATTTCTTTTTGTTACAGTTAATGGCATGCATTGGTTTTTAAATTGGAGTTAAAGGGCATTGACTCTTGGATTGAACATAACCACCAGGCAATTAATGTTTTACAAACATCACTTTTACATAATTGTAGTTGTTTTTAAATGTAAAAAAAATTATTATCTGATAAAAACATCCTCTTATTTTGTTTTAAGATTGAATCATGGCTTCTTCGAGTAGGCATAAATGTAAGAATAATCCTGACACCTTCTGTTATATATGTGGCTGTTACACACTTCAACATCAAGGTACAATATTTCATCATTTGTGACACGTGCATATATTGCTTATTTTCAGCAGTTCCAATTAGTTATTGAACTCATCTGCGAGATTATCATGACATAAAAATTGTCCTCAACTTTCTGAAGTATGAGAAGCATAACTGGATCTTTTGTGTGGATCTTAAAATGGTAAATTTCCTGCTAGGACAACAGAGAGGTTTCATGAAGTATCTGTGCTTTCTGTGTTTGTGGGACAGCCAAGCTCGGGAGAAACACTGGACAGAGAAGGAGTGGCTGAATGTGAAGCTCTGGAAGTAGGGATGAAAAATATTGTGAATGAACCTGTAGTTAATTGAGACAGAATCATTTTCCCCCCACTTCACATCAAACTTGGCTTAATGAAGCAGTTTGTTCAGGCTTTGAATAGAGAAAGTGAATGCTTTCAACATATTATTTCTGCTTTTCCTGCCTTGTCTTTCCAGAAGATAAAAGCAGGTGTATTTGATGGACCTCAAATTTGAACCCTCATACGTGATGAAGAATTTGCCAGGAAGATGAATAAGGAGGAGAAAGTAGCATGGCAGTCTTTTGTGGCAGTTACAAAGAACTTCCTTGGCAACAAAAAAGCAGAAAACTATGAACTTCTGGTTCAAAGGATGCTATTGGCTTTCCACAACACTGGGTGTAACATGAGCGTTAAGATTCACTTCCTGAACAGTCACCTTGATAAGTTTCCTGAAAATCTTGGAGCTGTTAGTGATGAGCAGACTACTGCTAGAGCATCAAACGAGATTGTCCTCAACAAGTACACAAATGAAAGGACTACAAATGCCAAATTTTGCTTGAATAGAATTTAAATAAGTTTTGCGCAAATTTTATGATTAAAATAAGTGTTTTAATATGTTCAATTTCAAAATTATAAACAAATCTGATGCAATCATATCTTTTAGTACACTAGTGCATTTACTGCATTATGTAAATTATTGTATTTTCACAAAGATGATGCCCAAGAAGACATTATACTTCATTATATTAAACTAAATGTTGAAAATTTTATAAGATGAAAACCTAATATCTTGAATTGCAAAAAAAAAGCAAAACTATAGCTTACAGAGAAAAACTAATGTCAGATTTGTGATCAGCATACTTGAATTAGGTAAGAACAAATGTTTCTGTGGATGCAACAAAAATTTTGTTGCCCAGTGTTATGTCTCTATTTAAACCTGATTTTGTTCATCATAATTTTATTGTTTCCTCAAATAAATCTTGGACACATTGTTAGATTTATCCATTTTTATTTTCTTTTTTGGTTCTAATATAAATGGCATTGTATTTTCAATATCAAATTCCAATTATTCATGCTGGTATATAAGAAAACAATTGCCTTTTATATATTAACTGTGTATCCTGCAATCTTGCTATAATTCCTTATCAGTTCCAGAAATTTTTTTGTTGATTTTCCACATAGATAGTCATGTCATCTATGAACAAAGACAGTTTTATTTCTTCCTTCCTGGTTGGCATACCTTTGATTTTCCTGTCTTCTCTTACCGGATTAGCTAGGACTTACAGTACAATGTTGAATAGTAGTGAGCGAGATATCCCTACTTTGTTCCTGACCATAGTGAGAAAGCATCTAGGTTTTCACTATTAAGTATGATGTTAGCTATATATTTTTTTATAGATGTATCAGGTTGAGGAAGTCCCCATCTACTCATACTTTGCTGAGATCTTGACTTATTTTAATGTAAAGATTAATATGTTTCAGCATTAAACTATATAACACCTATCTTAAAACACGGTGGGTAATATGTCATCTTTTCCTGTCTAACCTAAAACATCTAAAGTAATAGTATATCCAACATACATCATATTTTGAAATGAAGATAGGAAATAATCAATCCAAATAATTTCTAATGGGTATAGTTAGCAATAGCATTTTTAATCTTCAATGAAAACTAAATTTAAGCAAAAGTACTCTCCAATCCTCCTGGTCAAAATCACTTCTTTAAACTATTGTTATACTAATTATTTTAAATTTTTGTCCACGACATTTAGCTATTTCTCCAATTACCCCAACACATACAATGATATTTTAAAACTATTATTATGCTTCCTCTAATTTTCTCTTGAAACACACATAGGTGCCATGTGTAATAAACATCCAAAGCAATTTTGTAATTTGTTTAATTGGCTCTAAATTGTTGACAGATACACTGTATATTATGCTAAGCTCTGACTTGAGACAATATTTAGACTGTGTCTCTTTTATGGGTAAACTAACATTTGGGGAGGAATGTACCAACACATGGACGGCCAGGTTGGAATACTTTATGTAAAATTCCCATATTACTAACCACCAAGAAGTGTTTCTCAGGAACAAAAAAACTACTTTTACATTTTGTCTCCAAAATAGTATATATAGAATACTCCAGAAAAGTATTTGTAAAGTCTACAGAATACTTGAAAAATGCTTTACCTCAGGCACTAAATATACGAAACAGATCACAGGAATGAAAATATGGCACATTTTACTAAAGTAAGGGTGGGTTTCCAATATGATTTGCTATCCATGGGCTCTTGGTCACTGACATCTCTAACAACCCGAGGAAGGCTCGGCCTAGGCTACCCGAAGACCACATTGACTATGTACCCACTTATTGGATTTTCAGTCATTAGAACTCTTGCTGTAGCTTTCTAATATAGTGCACTCCACAATAAATTGTTAATCTCCTATAAAAATCCATTATGGACCCCCTATATCTTCTAATTTTTAAAGGTAGAGCAGCATTAAAAACAGGCTAAAGTGGCAAGATACTTTGGTAGAAAAATGACTGAATACAGATCAATGAACTATGCAGAATGAATAAAAACCTTGGACTAGTAAAACCTAGTTTCTGTCATTCTCTGCCCTTCAAAGCCATTCAGTACAGCCCTCCCACAACCTGCATATCTCAGAATTTCCTTCTTCCTTCATTGTTTTGTTTATCTTCTTCAGCTTAAATCAAGTGAAACGAGATTACTTTTCACTGAACTTAAATTTTGATCAGTAGCCATCTGACCTTACAAAGGTGGGCAGGTCCCTGTGTGTGTGTGCCAACATATACATTTTTATTTTGTTTAATGTTTTGTCATATTGTGAAATAATTCCAAGCTGGGGAAAAGAGTAGTCAAGAATAGTTAATATATTTACTATGTTCCTTCATTGATTGTAATTTCTTTTTATTTGGCTTCATGGGCAACTGATTGTTATAACTCTGCCCAAAGAATGTAACTTAGTTTTTCATTTATGGCAATCTGAAAATTAAAGTCCTTTAAAACAAGTGTGATTTATAACAATAATAACATGAGATATTGAAAAGTAGAAACAAGCTATGTACAATGATTTTATAGTTCTCAAAAGATCGCAACACTGTAGACTGATGGCATCTAAATAGCATTATTATGACTCAGAATTTGTCCTGCCAACAGCTGAACATTGTTACAGTTAGGGTTTAAAAGTTGAAAGCTTTATATAATTTTACCCAGTGGTTAAGCCTTAATTCTGTACTGTTTCTTCTTCAAGGGTACACACAGCTTTAGACCTGCAGAAGAAGCATATGGAAGTTAGTGGAACCCTGGTAAGAAGGCACAGTATCTAATGTGTAAGAGTTGTATCAATGTGAAAAACGTTTTTGGTCCTCCTGGGGCTCAGTTTCTATTACAGAAGCAATATGGATGCTACAAGAAAAAAATACATTGCACATCGTTGTCACCATGTAGGAAAATAAATTGGGAGGCACCAAGTCTAATTGTGAGGGAGGGTGTGGCCACAGTTCATGGAAAAGATGATGATGATGATGATGATGAGAGCTGATATTATGTCAACAGGTTTGAAGAGCAGCCAACAGATTGGAGATATATACGGTAGAATCACCAGAATTTGACTTGACTGAATCAGGTCAGGTAGAGAGATGCCAAGTATAATTCCCAGGTTTCTGTTTTTAGCAACTGCAAACTCAACTCAGGGTGTCTTTCTGTGAGACGGGAGTACGGAACATGGAGCAGATTTGAGAGTGGGATGGTAGAGGGACGGGAGTTCGGGGCAGTTGAGTTTGCTGCGCCTGCCAACATGTGCAATTGAATGCTGGCTGTGTGGTCTGAGGCCGGAGGAAAAATGATCTGAAAATATTAATGGGGTGTGAAAAGGATACCATCCCCCTCTCAGCCCTGAGTCTAGGTGATTGGTCGGAGGGTGGTATGTTCAAGGTAGAACAAAGTTTTGATTAAAGCAAGGAAGCGAAGGAAGTCTTCAGAGGAAAAGTTGAGGGTGTGGGAAGATTGCTATTATTAGAATTGGTTTGCTGAACACAGCTATAAACATACCATCACCTTAACTAATATAAACAATTACAAAGACCAGAAATAGACTCCTAATCCTCTCTTATATTTGTTCTTTTGGAAATATTTCGCATCGTTTTAGCACGTTAGTATGCAAAAAACTTAGTATTCAATTTTTAAAAATTCAAACCAGGATCTCACCTTATAAATTCATCATCTTACAGCTTGAAGGGGCCTTACAAGTCATATACAAATATCCCCTGGCTTTTCAAAAGTTCACATTGCCACTTCACTTTTACAAAAGACCCACATTAGTACCGATCTCTGCTAACAGAAAGAATTCCTAAGAGGAGATTTTCACTCTTATGAAAATAGGCAAAAAAGCAAAACTAGCGTTCAGGTTTGTTTCTCAGGGAGCCACTCCGAGGTAGCGCACACCCCAAGCAGGAGAGTGGCCGGCTCCTTCCCTGGGAACACTCTCAGCATCACAGCATCAAGCCACCGGACGTCGGAACCGTGTCTGAGAGCATCTGTGCTTAATCTTGATTTATTTTGTGTATCTGTTAGAAAAGTATGTCCTAAGGCATCATAAAAACCTAAGAGGTCATCAGGGTATTACACTTAACATAAAACTGTATGTAACTAAGCCATTTTTATGAAGGTGAATGAAATACATTGTGTGTGCCTTGAACTTGTCTCCATCTACCATCCACACTATTTTCATGCAGAGAGAAAGAATCTTGAAAATGGCCATAGTTACTATTGGCTCTGCTAGGAGAAACCCACTCTCTTTTAGTTTGGATCCACTGGTGGATAAAATGAAAAGTCCATTGCTTGAGGGAACTGATGAGTGTACAAAGTGTAGTGCTGGTAAGTGTTCTTATACTTAATGAGAAATCAATCGTTTTAATAGGCTGGAATAGAAAGTACTGACAGCAGTTGATGAAAGGTTTGCAGAAGTGGAACTTAAAAGTAGTCATGGTGGTTCGATCAGTCATTGAGGCGTGGGAAGCTTCCTAGCTTAAAGGTGACTGGAGAGAGTGCCTCGGCTGATTCTGAAGGTGCTGAAAGTTCTCAGAAGAACCTAAGAAAGTAATCATTAGAAGGTGGTTATTCCTGGAAGCAAGTACTTCAGCTAAGGAGGTTTGGGTTTACGGAAACTGATGAAGATGATGTTGAGGAGGTTTTGGCATCCCGTGACCAAGAACTGACAGACGAAGAGCTGGTACAACTACAAGAGCAACGGATACAAATGGAAACCAAATACCATAGCAAACAGCCCGAGAGTGAAGTCATCTAGGAACTGAGGGGAAGGCACTTCCATGAGAATTTCACTACACTTGACAG